>NC_091223.1:28175868-28179488 GCF_040958095.1 Procambarus clarkii
ATCGCGGCTGGAACAATTTCAGAGGAAGGGGTGGAACAGGAAGCCGGGATGAAGGGAGTATTCCAGCAAATGTGGGAGGAATTCAGTGAAGAACTGAGGTTAATGAGGGAGACAGTTGCCAACCTGCAGGATGAACTAAGGGAAGCAAAGGAGGAGATAAGAAGCCTGAAGGAGACTTCTCCACAATACCAGACACAAACCGTGCCTCAGGGAGACAGGAATGCTACTGTGGAGGGGACCTCCACACCTCAGCTCTCATTTGCTGAAATACTTAAAACGAGCCCTGAAGCTAGGTCTGCCGTTAAGGAAGTTGCCATGGAAGTGGCTTCCTCTCAGGAAGCGGCTAGATGTACCAGCCGGCTGATAGAGAGAAATAGAGCAGTAGTAGTAGCAGGCATTAAGGAGCAAACAGGGACCAGACCAAAGGAGCGGAGAGACAAGGACAAAAACATGATTAAAGAGATCCTTAAAGAGGTAAGGATGGAGGGAGCTGAGCGAAATGTTGAAAAGGTTTTCAGGCTTGGAAAGTACAACAAGGACAGAGACCGAATGATAAAGGTGGTTTTCATGAGCGAAATCGCGAAAGAGGAATTATTAGAAAGGAAGTGCTGTCTAGCAAGTGGAGAGAAGTTCAAAAGAGTATTCTTGCAGAGGGATATGACAAGGGAAGAGAGAATGCAAGCAGCAGACGCGAGGAAGGAGCGCAGGGAGAGAGAAAGGAATCAGGGAGCCACACCCCCGATCCCTACAATCCCAGAGGGAAACGGGGAACCCTCCTCAAACAGTGCATTAGCCACAGGGAGTGCGGCACCACCCCTTCATTCCACCCAACAGACACCCTACCTGCCCCAACCCCTGTCAGCCCCCCACTAAGTACCCACCTAAGGCACCCCTCTCCTCCCACTCACCCCCCTCCTCCCACTCACCCCCCTCCTCCCACTCCCCCCTCCCCCCAGGACCTCCCTTCTCCCCCATCCCCCAAGCCCTCCCTTCTCCCACATGCCCTTCCGTCCCTCCCACCCACAAGCCCTTCATTCTCCCCCACCCCCCTAAGCTCCCCACTCTCCCCCACCCCACCTAAGCCTTCCCCTCTCCACCACTCCCCAAAACCCTCCCCTCTTCCTCAACCACCTCAGCCTTCCCTTTCCCCCCACGCCCTCCCCACTTTATTGCCCCCCCAAAACCCACCCCCCCAACCCTCCCCCCCTCACCCACTCCCCCTACCCTCCCCCCTCACCCTCCCCTACCCTCCCCCTCCCCCCCCTCCCCCCCCCCTCACCCACTCCCCCCTCACCCACTCCCCCTACCCTCCCCCTACCCCTACCCTCCCCCTCACCCCTACCCCCCCAAGCCCTTCCTCCTCCACCAGTCTCCCCATACCAGATCCTCCCAGCTCCTGCTCACCCCAGACCCCACAGGTCCTCCCCAGAGGAGAAACAGAAGAGAGTTAGTTTCAGGGCAATGTACTCGAACATAGATGGGATCACAAGCAAGGCAAGTGAACTAAGGGAAAGAGCACAAGAAGTGAACCCAGATGTAATTGGACTCACTGAAACAAAACTCTCTGGAATCATAACGAATGCCGTGTTTCCCCAGGAGTACACAATAATAAGGAAAGAGAGGGAAGGTAGGGGAGGAGGAGGAGTGGCCCTACTCATGAGAAAGGAATGGAGTTTTAAGGAGATGACTATCCCGGGCTGTGAGGGTTTCAGAGACTACATAGCAGGCACCATGACAATGGGAGGACCAAGGATAGTAGTAGCAGTAATATATAATCCTCCACCAAATGACAAAAGACCCAGTCAAGAGTACGAAAGCAACAACATGGCAGTTAACACTATAATTGAGAGGGCAGCCTCTTCTGCCTGTAGAAATAGATCCCACCTGCTCATCATGGGGGACTTCAATCACGGCAGGATTGATTGGGAGAACAAGGAACCGCATGGAGGCGAGGATACGTGGAGAGCCAAACTACTGGAGGTGGCGACTAGAAACTTCTTAACCCAGCATGTCAGTGAACCCACAAGGATGAGAGGAAACGACGAACCAGCGAGACTCGACCTGGTTTTCACCCTGAACGACTCTGACATAAGAGAAATCAGTTTTGAGGACCCAGTAGGAATGAGCGACCACAGTGTATTGGTGTTTGAGTACCTGATTGAAGAAGGGTTATTGAACTCGAGAAGGGATACCGAAACCAAAAGGTTAGCATACCGAAAGGGAAACTATGAGGAGATAAGAAAATGCCTAGCAGATATAGCATGGGAAACAGAGCTCAGGGAAAAGACGGCCCAAGATATGATGGAATACATCACGCAAAAATGCAAGGATGCAGCAAACAAGTTTGTCCCAGTCCAAAAGGAAAACAGTGAAATGAAGATGAGAAACCCATGGTTTAATCAGAGATGTAGGCTAGCTAAGCAGCAAAGTAAAAGGGCATGGAGAAACTATAGGAATAACAGGACACTGGAGAGCAGAGAAAGATACCAGAATGCCAGGAATGAATATGTTAGGATGAGAAGAGAGGCAGAAAGACAATACGAAAATGACATCGCAAGCAAGGCAAAGACTCAGCCTAAATTGCTGCATAGCCACATCAGGAGAAAAACAACAGTAAAGGAACAGGTTATGAAATTAAGGTTAGGGGCAGAAGGATTCACTACAAACGACAAGGAAGTGTGTGAGGAACTGAATAAGAAATTCCAGGAGGTCTTCACCTTGGAGCAAGGAGAAATCCCAGAGATAAGAGAGGGAATAGCTAACCAGGAACCACTGGAAGAGTTTGAGATTACCAGCGGGGAAGTAAGGAAGTGTTTACTAGAATTGGATGTGACAAAGGCTATAGGTCCAGATGGAATCTCCCCTTGGATACTAAAGGAAGGAGCAGAAGAACTGTGCCTCCCGCTCTCCATGGTGTATAACAAATCACTGGCAACAGGGGAACTGCCAGAAATTTGGAAAGCAGCTAACGTAGTCCCGATATACAAGAAAGGGGATAGACAGGAGGCACTGAATTACAGACCAGTGTCCCTAACCTGCATACCATGCAAGTTGATGGAGAAGATTGTGCGAAGAAAGCTAGTGGAACATCTGGAGCGAAAGAACTTTGTAACACAGCATCAACATGGATTCAGGGATGGCAGGTCCTGCCTCACAGGGTTACTTGAATTCTATGACCAGGCAACAAAAATAAGGCAAGAAAGAGAAGGGTGGGCAGACTGCATATTTTTGGATTGTCAGAAAGCCTTTGACACAGTGCCACACAAGAGGTTAGTGAAAAAACTGGAGATGCAGGCTGGAGTGAAAGGGAAGGTACTCCGTTGGATACAGGAGTACCTAAGTAACAGGAGACAACGAGTCAGTGTGAGGGGTGAGGTCTCAGATTGGCGAGACGTTACGAGTGGAGTACCGCAGGGGTCAGTCCTTGGACCTATACTGTTTCTGATATATGTAAATGATCTTCCAGAGGGTATAGAATCGTTTCTCTCAATGTTTGCCGATGATGCAAAAATTATGAGGAGGATTGAAACTGAGGACGATAGTAGGAGGCTACAAGATGACCTAGACAGACTGAGTGAATGGTCCAACAAATGGCTGTTGAAGTTCAACCCGAGTAAATG
>NC_091223.1:28179988-28289988 GCF_040958095.1 Procambarus clarkii
CTTCCAGCAACTGGCATAACAGGTACGCCTTAACCCACTCCACCACCTGCTCAGACCCTTAAAAGAGATGGTAATTTCGGAGTATTTATACACTCCAAAGACCACCACCTCCCAAGAGCACTAGAGCAAGTGAGGGGTCATTTTTATGTTTTTTCATCAAGTCCCTGTTAATATGGGAGAACACTGTGTCTATGCTTAAGGCACAACTCTCCTAAACACGAGAGTGAAGTATACAACTTTAGAACACTTTCCCACCAGGAGACTCGAACCCTAGCCCGCACAGAAGCCTTCCAGCAACTGGCATAACAGGTACGCCTTAACCCACTCCACCACCTGCTCAGACCCTTAAAAGAGATGGTAATTTCGGAGTATTTATACACTCCAAAGACCACCACCTCCCAAGAGCACTTGAGCAAGTGAGGGGTCATTTTTACGTTTTTTCATCAAGTCCCTGTTAATATTGGAGAACACTGTGTCTATGCTTAAGGCACAACTCTCCTAAACAACAGAGTGAAGTATACAACTTTAGAACACTTTCCCACCAGGAGACTCGAACCCTAGCCAGCACAGAAGCCTTCCAGCAACTGGCATAACAGGTACGCCTTAACCCACTCCACCACCTGCTCAGACCCTTAAAAGAGATGGTAATTTCAGAGTATTTATACACTCCAAAGACCACCACCTCCCAAGAGCACTAGAGCAAGTGAGGGGTCATTTTTACGTTTTTTCATCAAGTCCCTGTTAATATGGGAGAACACTGTGTCTATGCTTAAGGCACAACTCTCCTAAACACGAGAGTGAAGTATACAACTTTAGAACACTTTCCCACCAGGAGACTCGAACCCTAGCCAGCACAGAAGCCTTCCAGCAACTGGCATAACAGGTACGCCTTAACCCACTCCACCACCTGCTCAGACCCTTAAAAGAGATGGCAATTTCAGAGTATTTATACACTCCAAAGACCACCACCTCCCAAGAGCACTAGAGCAAGTGAGGGGTCATTTTTATGTTTTTTCATCAAGTCCCTGTTAATATGGGAGAACACTGTGTCTATGCTTAAGGCACAACTCTCCTAAACACGAGAGTGAAGTATACAACTTTAGAACACTTTCCCACCAGGAGACTCGAACCCTAGCCAGCACAGAAGCCTTCCAGCAATTGGCATAACGGGTATGCCTTAACCCACTCCACCACCTGCTCAGACCCTTAAAAGAGATGGTAATTTCAGAGTATTTATACACTCCAAAGACCACCACCTCCCAAGAGCACTAGAGCAAGTGAGGGGTCATTTTTACGTTTTTTCATCAAGTCCCTGTTAATATGGGAGAACACTGTGTCTATGCTTAAGGCACAACTCTCCTAAACACGAGAGTGAAGTATACAACTTTAGAACACTTTCCCACCAGGAGACTCGAACCCTAGCCAGCACAGAAGCCTTCCAGCAACTGGCATAACAGGTACGCCTTAACCCACTCCACCACCTGCTCAGACCCTTAAAAGAGATGGTAATTTCGGAGTATTTATACACTCCAAAGACCACCACCTCCCAAGAGCACTAGAGCAAGTGAGGGGTCATTTTTACGTTTTTTCATCAAGTCCCTGTTAATATGGGAGAACACTGTGTCTATGCTTAAGGCACAACTCTCCTAAACACGAGAGTGAAGTATACCACTTTAGAACACTTTCTCACCAGGAGACTCGAACCCTAGCCAGCACAGAAGCCTTCCAGCAACTGGCATAACAGGTACGCCTTAACCCACTCCACCACCTGCTCAGACCCTTAAAAGAGATGGTAATTTCGGAGTATTTATACACTCCAAAGACCACCACCTCCCAAGAGCACTAGAGCAAGTGAGGGGTCATTTTTATGTTTTTTCATCAAGTCCCTGTTAATATGGGAGAACACTGTGTCTATGCTTAAGGCACAACTCTCCTAAACACGAGAGTGAAGTATACAACTTTAGAACACTTTCCCACCAGGAGACTCGAACCCTAGCCAGCACAGAAGCCTTCCAGCAACTGGCATAACAGGTACACCTTAACCCACTCCACCACCTGCTCAGACCCTTAAAAGAGATGGTACTTTCGGAGTATTTATACACTCCAAAGACCACCACCTCCCAAGAGCACTAGAGCAAGTGAGGGGTCATTTTTATGTTTTTTCATCAAGTCCCTGTTAATATGGGAGAACACTGTGTCTATGCTTAAGGCACAACTCTCCTAAACACGAGAGTGAAGTATACAACTTTAGAACACTTTCCCACCAGGAGACTCGAACCCTAGCCAGCACAGAAGCCTTCCAGCAACTGGCATAACAGGTATGCCTTAACCCACTCCACCACCTGCTCAGACCCTTAAAAGAGATGGTAATTTCGGAGTATTTATACACTCCAAAGACCACCACCTCCCAAGAGCACTAGAGCAAGTGAGCGGTCATTTTTACGTTTTTTCATCAAGTCCCTGTTAAAATGGGAGAACACTGTGTCTATGCTTAAGGCACAACTCTCCTAAACACGAGAGTGAAGTATACAACTTTAGAACACTTTCCCACCAGGAGACTCGAACCCTAGCCAGCACAGAAGCCTTCCAGCAACTGGCATAACAGGTACGCCTTAACCCACTCCACCACCTGCTCAGACCCTTAAAAGAGATGGCAATTTCAGAGTATTTATACACTCCAAAGACCACCACCTCCCAAGAGCACTAGAGCAAGTGAGGGGTCATTTTTATGTTTTTTCATCAAGTCCCTGTTAATATGGGAGAACACTGTGTCTATGCTTAAGGCACAACTCTCCTAAACACGAGAGTGAAGTATACAACTTTAGAACACTTTCCCACCAGGAGACTCGAACCCTAGCCAGCACAGAAGCCTTCCAGCAATTGGCATAACAGGTATGCCTTAACCCACTCCACCACCTGCTCAGACCCTTAAAAGAGATGGTAATTTCAGAGTATTTATACACTCCAAAGACCACCACCTCCCAAGAGCACTAGAGCAAGTGAGGGGTCATTTTTACGTTTTTTCATCAAGTCCCTGTTAATATGGGAGAACACTGTGTCTATGCTTAAGGCACAACTCTCCTAAACACGAGAGTGAAGTATACAACTTTAGAACACTTTCCCACCAGGATACTCGAACCCTAGCCAGCACAGAAGCCTTCCAGCAACTGGCATAACAGGTACGCCTTAACCCACTCCACCACCTGCTCAGACCCTTAAAAGAGATGGTAATTTCGGAGTATTTATACACTCCAAAGACCACCACCTCCCAAGAGCACTAGAGCAAGTGAGGGGTCATTTTTACGTTTTTTCATCAAGTCCCTGTTAATATGGGAGAACACTGTGTCTATGCTTAAGGCACAACTCTCCTAAACACGAGAGTGAAGTATACAACTTTAGAACACTTTCCCACCAGGAGACTCGAACCCTAGCCAGCACAGAAGCCTTCCAGCAACTGGCATAACAGGTACGCCTTAACCCACTCCACCACCTGCTCAGACCCTTAAAAGAGATGGTAATTTCGGAGTATTTATACACTCCAAAGACCACCACCTCCCAAGAGCACTTGAGCAAGTGAGGGGTCATTTTTATGTTTTTTCATCAAGTCCCTGTTAATATTGGAGAACACTGTGTCTATGCTTAAGGCACAACTCTCCTAAACAACAGAGTGAAGTATACAACTTTAGAACACTTTCCCACCAGGAGACTCGAACCCTAGCCAGCACAGAAGCCTTCCAGCAACTGGCATAACAGGTACGCCTTAACCCACTCCACCACCTGCTCAGACCCTTAAAAGAGATGGTAATTTCAGAGTATTTATACACTCCAAAGACCACCACCTCCCAAGAGCACTAGAGCAAGTGAGGGGTCATTTTTACGTTTTTTCATCAAGTCCCTGTTAATATGGGAGAACACTGTGTCTATGCTTAAGGCACAACTCTCCTAAACACGAGAGTGAAGTATACAACTTTAGAACACTTTCCCACCAGGAGACTCGAACCCTAGCCAGCACAGAAGCCTTCCAGCAACTGGCATAACAGGTACACCTTAACCCACTCCACCACCTGCTCAGACCCTTAAAAGAGATGGTAATTTCGGAGTATTTATACACTCCAAAGACCACCACCTCCCAAGAGCACTAGAGCAAGTGAGGGGTCATTTTTACGTTTTTTCATCAAGTCCCTGTTAATATGGGAGAACACTGTGTCTATGCTTAAGGCACAACTCTCCTAAACACGAGAGTGAAGTATACAACTTTAGAACACTTTCCCACCAGGAGACTCGAACCCTAGCCAGCACAGAAGCCTTCCAGCAACTGGCATAACAGGTACGCCTTAACCCACTCCACCACCTGCTCAGACCCTTAAAAGAGATGGTAATTTCGGAGTATTTATACACTCCAAAGACCACCACCTCCCAAGAGCACTAGAGCAAGTGAGGGGTCATTTTTATGTTTTTTCATCAAGTCCCTGTTAATATGGGAGAACACTGTGTCTATGCTTAAGGCACAACTCTCCTAAACACGAGAGTGAAGTATACAACTTTAGAACACTTTCCCACCAGGAGACTCGAACCCTAGCCAGCACAGAAGCCTTCCAGCAACTGGCATAACAGGTACGCCTTAACCCACTCCACCACCTGCTCAGACCCTTAAAAGAGATGGTAATTTCGGAGTATTTATACACTCCAAAGACCACCACCTCCCAAGAGCACTTGAGCAAGTGAGGGGTCATTTTTACGTTTTTTCATCAAGTCCCTGTTAATATTGGAGAACACTGTGTCTATGCTTAAGGCACAACTCTCCTAAACAACAGAGTGAAGTATACAACTTTAGAACACTTTCCCACCAGGAGACTCGAACCCTAGCCAGCACAGAAGCCTTCCAGCAACTGGCATAACAGGTACGCCTTAACCCACTCCACCACCTGCTCAGACCCTTAAAAGAGATGGTAATTTCGGAGTATTTATACACTCCAAAGACCACCACCTCCCAAGAGCACTAGAGCAAGTGAGGGGTCATTTTTACGTTTTTTCATCAAGTCCCTGTTAATATGGGAGAACACTGTGTCTATGCTTAAGGCACAACTCTCCTAAACACGAGAGTGAAGTATACCACTTTAGAACACTTTCTCACCAGGAGACTCGAACCCTAGCCAGCACAGAAGCCTTCCAGCAACTGGCATAACAGGTACGCCTTAACCCACTCCACCACCTGCTCAGACCCTTAAAAGAGATGGTAATTTCGGAGTATTTATACACTCCAAAGACCACCACCTCCCAAGAGCACTAGAGCAAGTGAGGGGTCATTTTTATGTTTTTTCATCAAGTCCCTGTTAATATGGGAGAACACTGTGTCTATGCTTAAGGCACAACTCTCCTAAACACGAGAGTGAAGTATACAACTTTAGAACACTTTCCCACCAGGAGACTCGAACCCTAGCCCGCACAGAAGCCTTCCAGCAACTGGCATAACAGGTACGCCTTAACCCACTCCACCACCTGCTCAGACCCTTAAAAGAGATGGTAATTTCGGAGTATTTATACACTCCAAAGACCACCACCTCCCAAGAGCACTTGAGCAAGTGAGGGGTCATTTTTACGTTTTTTCATCAAGTCCCTGTTAATATTGGAGAACACTGTGTCTATGCTTAAGGCACAACTCTCCTAAACAACAGAGTGAAGTATACAACTTTAGAACACTTTCCCACCAGGAGACTCGAACCCTAGCCAGCACAGAAGCCTTCCAGCAACTGGCATAACAGGTACGCCTTAACCCACTCCACCACCTGCTCAGACCCTTAAAAGAGATGGTAATTTCAGAGTATTTATACACTCCAAAGACCACCACCTCCCAAGAGCACTAGAGCAAGTGAGGGGTCATTTTTACGTTTTTTCATCAAGTCCCTGTTAATATGGGAGAACACTGTGTCTATGCTTAAGGCACAACTCTCCTAAACACGAGAGTGAAGTATACAACTTTAGAACACTTTCCCACCAGGAGACTCGAACCCTAGCCAGCACAGAAGCCTTCCAGCAACTGGCATAACAGGTACGCCTTAACCCACTCCACCACCTGCTCAGACCCTTAAAAGAGATGGTAATTTCGGAGTATTTATACACTCCAAAGACCACCACCTCCCAAGAGCACTAGAGCAAGTGAGGGGTCATTTTTACGTTTTTTCATCAAGTCCCTGTTAATATGGGAGAACACTGTGTCTATGCTTAAGGCACAACTCTCCTAAACACGAGAGTGAAGTATACAACTTTAGAACACTTTCCCACCAGGAGACTCGAACCCTAGCCAGCACAGAAGCCTTCCAGCAACTGGCATAACAGGTACGCCTTAACCCACTCCACCACCTGCTCAGACCCTTAAAAGAGATGGTAATTTCGGAGTATTTATACACTCCAAAGACCACCACCTCCCAAGAGCACTAGAGCAAGTGAGGGGTCATTTTTATGTTTTTTCATCAAGTCCCTGTTAATATGGGAGAACACTGTGTCTATGCTTAAGGCACAACTCTCCTAAACACGAGAGTGAAGTATACAACTTTAGAACACTTTCCCACCAGGAGACTCGAACCCTAGCCAGCACAGAAGCCTTCCAGCAACTGGCATAACAGGTACGCCTTAACCCACTCCACCACCTGCTCAGACCCTTAAAAGAGATGGTAATTTCGGAGTATTTATACACTCCAAAGACCACCACCTCCCAAGAGCACTTGAGCAAGTGAGGGGTAATTTTACGTTTTTTCATCAAGTCCCTGTTAATATTGGAGAACACTGTGTCTATGCTTAAGGCACAACTCTCCTAAACAACAGAGTGAAGTATACAACTTTAGAACACTTTCCCACCAGGAGACTCGAACCCTAGCCAGCACAGAAGCCTTCCAGCAACTGGCACAACAGGTACGCCTTAACCCACTC
The DNA here is from genome assembly GCF_040958095.1 of Procambarus clarkii. NCBI lineage: Eukaryota > Metazoa > Arthropoda > Malacostraca > Decapoda > Cambaridae > Procambarus > Procambarus clarkii. Next base: position 28,186,916 of record NC_091223.1, read on the forward strand.
CACCACCTGCTCAGACCCTTAAAAGAGATGGTAATTTCAGAGTATTTATACACTCCAAAGACCACCACCTCCCAAGAGCACTAGAGCAAGTGAGGGGTCATTTTTACGTTTTTTCATCAAGTCCCTGTTAATATGGGAGAACACTGTGTCTATGCTTAAGGCACAACTCTCCTAAACACGAGAGTGAAGAATACAACTTTAGAACACTTTCCCACCAGGAGACTCGAACCCTAGCCAGCACAGATGCCTTCCAGCAACTGGCATAACAGGTATACCTTAACCCACTCCACCACCTGCTCAGACCCTTAAAAGAGATGGTAATTTCGGAGTATTTATACACTCCAAAGACCACAACCTCCCAAGAGCACTAGAGCAAGTGAGGGGTCATTTTTACGTTTTTTCATCAAGTCCCTGTTAATATGGGAGAACACTGTGTCTATACTTAAGGCACAACTCTCCTAAACACGAGAGTGAAGAATACAACTTTAGAACACTTTCCCACCAGGAGACTCGAACCCTAGCCAGCACAGATGCCTTCCAGCAACTGGCATAACAGGTATGCCTTAACCCACTCCACCACCTGCTCAGACCCTTAAAAGAGATGGTAATTTCGGAGTATTTATACACTCCAAAGACCACCACCTCCCAAGAGCACTAGAGCAAGTGAGGGGTCATTTTTACGTTTTTTCATCAAGTCCCTGTTAATATGGGAGAACACTGTGTCTATGCTTAAGGCACAACTCTCCTAAACACGAGAGTGAAGTATACAACTTTAGAACACTTTCCCACCAGGAGACTCGAACCCTAGCCAGCACAGAAGCCTTCCAGCAACTGGCATAACAGGTACGCCTTAACCCACTCCACCACCTGCTCAGACCCTTAAAAGAGATGGTAATTTCGGAGTATTTATACACTCCAAAGACCACCACCTCCCAAGAGCACTAGAGCAAGTGAGGGGTCATTTTTACGTTTTTTCATCAAGTCCCTGTTAATATGGGAGAACACTGTGTCTATGCTTAAGGCACAACTCTCCTAAACACGAGAGTGAAGTATACAACTTTAGAACACTTTCCCACCAGGAGACTCGAACCCTAGCCAGCACAGAAGCCTTCCAGCAACTGGCATAACAGGTACGCCTTAACCCACTCCACCACCTGCTCAGACCCTTAAAAGAGATGGTAATTTCGGAGTATTTATACACTCCAAAGACCACCACCTCCCAAGAGCACTAGAGCAAGTGAGGGGTCATTTTTATGTTTTTTCATCAAGTCCCTGTTAATATGGGAGAACACTGTGTCTATGCTTAAGTCACAACTCTCCTAAACACGAGAGTGAAGTATACAACTTTAGAACACTTTCCCACCAGGAGACTCGAACCCTAGCCAGCACAGAAGCCTTCCAGCAACTGGCATAACAGGTACGCCTTAACCCACTCCACCACCTGCTCAGACCCTTAAAAGAGATGGTAATTTCGGAGTATTTATACACTCCAAAGACCACCACCTCCCAAGAGCACTAGAGCAAGTGAGGGGTCATTTTTACGTTTTTTCATCAAGTCCCTGTTAATATGGGAGAACACTGTGTCTATGCTTAAGGCACAACTCTCCTAAACACGAGAGTGAAGTATACAACTTTAGAACACTTTCCCACCAGGAGACTCGAACCCTAGCCAGCACAGAAGCCTTCCAGCAACTGGCATAACAGGTACGCCTTAACCCACTCCACCACCTGCTCAGACCCTTAAAAGAGATGGTAAATTTGGAGTATTTATACACTCCAAAGACCACCATCTCCCAAGAGCACTTGAGCAAGTGAGGGGTCATTTTTACGTTTTTTCATCAAGTCCCTGTTAATATTGGAGAACACTGTGTCTATGCTTAAGGCACAACTCTCCTAAACAACAGAGTGAAGTATACAACTTTAGAACACTTTCCCACCAGGAGACTCGAACCCTAGCCAGCACAGAAGCCTTCCAGCAACTGGCATAACAGGTACGCCTTAACCCACTCCACCACCTGCTCAGACCCTTAAAAGAGATGGTAATTTCAGAGTATTTATACACTCCAAAGACCACCACCTCCCAAGAGCACTAGAGCAAGTGAGGGGTCATTTTTACGTTTTTTCATCAAGTCCCTGTTAATATGGGAGAACACTGTGTCTATGCTTAAGGCACATTTCTCCTAAACACGAGAGTGAAGAATACAACTTTAGAACACTTTCCCACCAGGAGACTCGAACCCTAGCTAGCACAGATGCCTTCCAGCAACTGGCATAACAGGTATGCCTTAACCCACTCCACCACCTGCTCAGACCCTTAAAAGAGATGGTAATTTCGGAGTATTTATACACTCCAAAGACCACCACCTCCCAAGAGCACTAGAGCAAGTGAGGGGTCATTTTTACGTTTTTTCATCAAGTCCCTGTTAATATGGGAGAACACTGTGTCTATGCTTAAGGCACATTTCTCCTAAACACGAGAGTGAAGAATACAACTTTAGAACACTTTCCCACCAGGAGACTCGAACCCTAGCTAGCACAGATGCCTTCCAGCAACTGGCATAACAGGTATGCCTTAACCCACTCCACCACCTGCTCAGACCCTTAAAAGAGATGGTAATTTCGGAGTATTTATACACTCCAAAGACCACCACCTCCCAAGAGCACTAGAGCAAGTGAGGGGTCATTTTTACGTTTTTCATCAAGTCCCTGTTAATATGGGAGAACACTGTGTCTATGCTTAAGGCACAACTCTCCTAAACACGAGAGTGAAGTATACAACTTTAGAACACTTTCCCACCAGGACTCGAACCCTAGCCAGCACAGAAGCCTTCCAGCAACTGGCATAACAGGTACGCCTTAACCCACTCCACCACCTGCTCAGACCCTTAAAAGAGATGGTAATTTCGGAGTATTTATACACTCCAAAGACCACCACCTCCCAAGAGCACTAGAGCAAGTGAGGAGTCATTTTTACGTTTTTTCATCAAGTCCCTGTTAATATGGGAGAACACTGTGTCTATGCTTAAGGCACAACTCTCCTAAACACGAGAGTGAAGTATACAACTTTAGAACACTTTCCCACCAGGAGACTCGAACCCTAGCCAGCACAGAAGCCTTCCAGCAACTGGCGGAAAAGGTACGCCTTAACCCACTCCACCACCTGCTCAGACCCTTAAAAGAGATGGTAATTTCGGAGTATTTATACACTCCAAAGACCACCACCTCCCAAGAGCACTAGAGCAAGTGAGGGGTCATATTTATTTTTTTTCATCAAGTCCCTGTTAATATGGGAGAACACTGTGTCTATGCTTAAGGCACAACTCTCCTAAACACGAGAGTGAAGTATACAACTTTAGAACACTTTCCCACCAGGAGACTCGAACCCTAGCCAGCACAGAAGCCTTCCAGCAACTGGCATAACAGGTACGCCTTAACCCACTCCACCACCTGCTCAGACCCTTAAAAGAGATGGTAATTTCGGAGTATTTATACACTCCAAAGACCACCACCTCCCAAGAGCACTTGAGCAAGTGAGGGGTCATTTTTACGTTTTTTCATCAAGTCCCTGTTAATATTGGAGAACACTGTGTCTATGCTTAAGGCACAACTCTCCTAAACAACAGAGTGAAGTATACAACTTTAGAACACTTTCCCACCAGGAGACTCGAACCCTAGCCAGCACAGAAGCCTTCCAGCAACTGGCATAACAGGTACGCCTTAACCCACTCCACCACCTGCTCAGACCCTTAAAAGAGATGGTAATTTCAGAGTATTTATACACTCCAAAGACCACCTCCTCCCAAGAGCACCAGAGCAAGTGAGGGGTCATTTTCACGTTTTTTCATCAAGTCCCTGTTAATATGGGAGAACACTGTGTCTATGCTTAAGGCACAACTCTCCTAAACACGAGAGTGAAGAATACAACTTTAGAACACTTTCCCACCAGGAGACTCGAACCCTAGCCAGCACAGATGCCTTCCAGCAACTGGCATAACAGGTATGCCTTAACCCACTCCACCACCTGCTCAGACCCTTAAAAGAGATGGTAATTTCGGAGTATTTATACACTCCAAAGACCACCACCTCCCAAGAGCACTAGAGCAAGTGAGGGGTCATTTTTACGTTTTTTCATCAAGTCCCTGTTAATATGGGAGAACACTGTGTCTATGCTTAAGGCACAACTCTCCTAAACACGAGAGTGAAGTATACAACTTTAGAACACTTTCCCACCAGGAGACTCGAACCCTAGCCAGCACAGAAGCCTTCCAGCAATTGGCATAACAGGTATGCCTTAACCCACTCCACCACCTGCTCAGACCCTTAAAAGAGATGGTAATTTCGGAGTATTTATACACTCCAAAGACCACCACCTCCCAAGAGCACTAGAGCAAGTGAGGGGTCATTTTTACGTTTTTTCATCAAGTCCCTGTTAATATTGGAGAACACTGTGTCTATGCTTAAGGCACAACTCTCCTAAACACGAGAGTGAAGTATACAACTTTAGAACACTTTCCCACCAGGAGACTCGAACCCTAGCCTGCACAGAAGCCTTCCAGCAACTGGCATAACAGGTACACCTTAACCCACTCCACCACCTGCTCAGACCCTTAAAAGAGATGGTAATTTCAGAGTTTTTATACACTCCAAAGACCACCACCTCCCAAGAGCACTAGAGCAAGTGAGGGGTCATTTTTACGTTTTTTCATCAAGTCCCTGTTAATATGGGAGAACACTGTGTCTATGCTTAAGGCACAACTCTCCTAAACACGAGAGTGAAGTATACACCTTTAGAACACTTTCCCACCAGGAGACTCGAACCCTAGCCAGCACAGAAGCCTTCCAGCAACTGGCATAACAGGTACGCCTTAACCCACTCCACCACCTGCTCAGACCCTTAAAAGAGATGGTAATTTCGGAGTATTTATACACTCCAAAGACCACCACCTCCCAAGAGCACTTGAGCAAGTGAGGGGTCATTTTTACGTTTTTTCATCATCTCCCTGTTAATATTGGAGAACACTGTGTCTATGCTTAAGGCACAACTCTCCTAAACACGAGAGTGAAGTATACAACTTTAGAACACTTTCCCACCAGGAGACTCGAACCCTAGCCAGCACAGAAGCCTTCCAGCAACTGGCATAACAGGTACGCCTTAACCCACTCCACCACCTGCTCAGACCCTTAAAAGAGATGGTAATTTCAGAGTATTTATACACTCCAAAGACCACCACCTCCCAAGAGCACTAGAGCAAGTGAGGGGTCATTTTTACGTTTTTTCATCAAGTCCCTGTTAATATGGGAGAACACTGTGTCTATGCTTAAGGCACATTTCTCCTAAACACGAGAGTGAAGAATACAACTTTAGAACACTTTCCCACCAGGAGACTCGAACCCTAGCTAGCACAGATGCCTTCCAGCAACTGGCATAACAGGTACGCCTTAACCCACTCCACCACCTGCTCAGACCCTTAAAAGAGATGGTAATTTCAGAGTATTTATACACTCCAAAGACCACCTCCTCCCAAGAGCACTAGAGCAAGTGAGGGGTCATTTTCACGTTTTTTCATCAAGTCCCTGTTAATATGGGAGAACACTGTGTCTATGCTTAAGGCACAACTCTCCTAAACACGAGAGTGAAGAATACAACTTTAGAACACTTTCCCACCAGGAGACTCGAACCCTAGCCAGCACAGAAGCCTTCCAGCAACTGGCATAACAGGTACGCCTTAACCCACTCCACCACCTGCTCAGACCCTTAAAAGAGATGGTAATTTCAGAGTATTTATACACTCCAAAGACCACCACCTCCCAAGAGCACTAGAGCAAGTGAGGGGTCATTTTTACGTTTTTTCATCAAGTCCCTGTTAATATGGGAGAACACTGTGTCTATGCTTAAGGCACAACTCTCCTAAACATGAGAGTGAAGAATACAACTTTAGAACACTTTCCCACCAGGAGACTCGAACCCTAGCCAGCACAGATGCCTTCCAGCAACTGGCATAACAGGTATACCTTAACCCACTCCACCACCTGCTCAGACCCTTAAAAGAGATGGTAATTTCGGAGTATTTATACACTCCAAAGACCACCACCTCCCAAGAGCACTAGAGCAAGTGAGGGGTCATTTTTACGTTTTTTCATCAAGTCCCTGTTAATATGGGAGAACACTTTGTCTATGCTTAAGGCACAACTCTCCTAAACACGAGAGTGAAGTATACAACTTTAGAACACTTTCCCACCAGGAGACTCGAACCCTAGCCAGCACAGAAGCCTTCCAGCAACTGGCATAACAGGTACGCCTTAACCCACTCCACCACCTGCTCAGACCCTTAAAAGAGATGGTAATTTCGGAGTATTTATACACTCCAAAGACCACCACCTCCCAAGAGCACTAGAGCAAGTGAGGGGTCATTTTTACGTTTTTTCATCAAGTCCCTGTTAATATGGGAGAACACTGTGTCTATGCTTAAGGCACAACTCTCCTAAACACGAGAGTGAAGTATACAACTTTAGAACACTTTCCCACCAGGAGACTCGAACCCTAGCCAGCACAGAAGCCTTCCAGCAACTGGCATAACAGGTACGCCTTAACCCACTCCACCACCTGCTCAGACCCTTAAAAGAGATGGTAAATTTGGAGTATTTATACACTCCAAAGACCACCATCTCCCAAGAGCACTTGAGCAAGTGAGGGGTCATTTTTACGTTTTTTCATCAAGTCCCTGTTAATATTGGAGAACACTGTGTCTATGCTTAAGGCACAACTCTCCTAAACAACAGAGTGAAGTATACAACTTTAGAACACTTTCCCACCAGGAGACTCGAACCCTAGCCAGCACAGAAGCCTTCCAGCAACTGGCATAACAGGTACGCCTTAACCCACTCCACCACCTGCTCAGACCCTTAAAAGAGATGGTAATTTCAGAGTATTTATACACTCCAAAGACCACCTCCTCCCAAGAGCACTAGAGCAAGTGAGGGGTCATTTTCACGTTTTTTCATCAAGTCCCTGTTAATATGGGAGAACACTGTGTCTATGCTTAAGGCACAACTCTCCTAAACACGAGAGTGAAGAATACAACTTTAGAACACTTTCCCACCAGGAGACTCGAACCCTAGCCAGCACAGATGCCTTCCAGCAACTGGCATAACAGGTATGCCTTAACCCACTCCACCACCTGCTCAGACCCTTAAAAGAGATGGTAATTTCGGAGTATTTATACACTCCAAAGACCACCACCTCCCAAGAGCACTAGAGCAAGTGAGGGGTCATTTTTACGTTTTTTCATCAAGTCCCTGTTAATATGGGAGAACACTGTGTCTATGCTTAAGGCACAACTCTCCTAAACACGAGAGTGAAGTATACAACTTTAGAACACTTTCCCACCAGGAGACTCGAACCCTAGCCAGCACAGAAGCCTTCCAGCAACTGGCATAACAGGTACGCCTTAACCCACTCCACCACCTGCTCAGACCCTTAAAAGAGATGGTAATTTCGGAGTATTTATACACTCCAAAGACCACCACCTCCCAAGACCACTAGAGCAAGTGAGGGGTCATTTTTACGTTTTTTCATCAAGTCCCTGTTAATATGGGAGAACACTGTGTCTATGCTTAAGGCACAACTCTCCTAAACACGAGAGTGAAGTATACAACTTTAGAACACTTTCCCACCAGGAGACTCGAACCCTAGCCAGCACAGACGCCTTCCAGCAACTGGCATAACAGGTACGCCTTAACCCACTCCACCACCTGCTCAGACCCTTAAAAGAGATGATAATTTCGGAGTATTTATACACTCCAAAGACCACCACCTCTCAAGAGCACTACAGCGAGTGAGGGGTCATTTTTACGTTTTTTCATCAAGTCCCTGTTAATATGGGAGAACTCTGTGTCTATGCTTAAGGCACAACTCTCCTAAACACGAGAGTGAAGTATACAACTTTAGAACACTTTCCCACCAGGAGACTCGAACCCTAGCCAGCACAGAAGCCTTCCAGCAACTGGCATAACAGGTACGCCTTAACCCACTCCACCACCTGCTCAGACCCTTAAAAGAGATGGTAATTTCGGAGTATTTATACACTCCAAAGACCACCACCTCCCAAGAGCACTTGAGCAAGTGAGGGGTCATTTTTACGTTTTTTCATCAACTCCCTGTTAATATTGGAGAACACTGTGTCTATGCTTAAGGCACAACTCTCCTAAACACGAGAGTGAAGTATACAACTTTAGAACACTTTCCCACCAGGAGACTCGAACCCTAGCCAGCACAGAAGCCTTCCAGCAACTGGCATAACAGGTACACCTTAACCCACTCCACCACCTGCTCAGACCCTTAAAAGAGATGGTAATTTCAGAGTATTTATACACTCCAAAGACCACCACCTCCCAAGAGCACTAGAGCAAGTGAGGGGTCATTTTTACGTTTTTTCATCAAGTCCCTGTTAATATGGGAGAACACTGTGTCTATGCTTAAGGCACAACTCTCCTAAACACGAGAGTGAAGTATACAACTTTAGAACACTTTCCCACCAGGAGACTCGAACCCTAGCCAGCACAGAAGCCTTCCAGCAACTGGCATAACAGGTACGCCTTAACCCACTCCACCACCTGCTCAGACCCTTAAAAGAGATGGTAATTTCGGAGTATTTATACACTCCAAAGACCACCACCTCCCAAGAGCACTAGAGCAAGTGAGGGGTCATTTTTACGTTTTTTCATCAAGTCCCTGTTAATATGGGAGAACACTTTGTCTATGCTTAAGGCACAACTCTCCTAAACACGAGAGTGAAGTATACAACTTTAGAACACTTTCCCACCAGGAGACTCGAACCCTAGCCAGCACAGAAGCCTTCCAGCAACTGGCATAACAGGTACGCCTTAACCCACTCCACCACCTGCTCAGACCCTTAAAAGAGATGGTAATTTCGGAGTATTTATACACTCCAAAGACCACCACCTCCCAAGAGCACTAGAGCAAGTGAGGGGTCATTTTTACGTTTTTTCATCAAGTCCCTGTTAATATGGGAGAACACTGTGTCTATGCTTAAGGCACAACTCTCCTAAACACGAGAGTGAAGTATACAACTTTAGAACACTTTCCCACCAGGAGACTCGAACCCTAGCCAGCACAGAAGCCTTCCAGCAACTGGCATAACAGGTACGCCTTAACCCACTCCACCACCTGCTCAGACCCTTAAAAGAGATGGTAAATTTCGGAGTATTTATACACTCCAAAGACCACCATCTCCCAAGAGCACTTGAGCAAGTGAGGGGTCATTTTTACGTTTTTTCATCAAGTCCCTGTTAATATTGGAGAACACTGTGTCTATGCTTAAGGCACAACTCTCCTAAACAACAGAGTGAAGTATACAACTTTAGAACACTTTCCCACCAGGAGACTCGAACCCTAGCCAGCACAGAAGCCTTCCAGCAACTGGCATAACAGGTACGCCTTAACCCACTCCACCACCTGCTCAGACCCTTAAAAGAGATGGTAATTTCAGAGTATTTATACACTCCAAAGACCACCTCCTCCCAAGAGCACTAGAGCAAGTGAGGGGTCATTTTCACGTTTTTTCATCAAGTCCCTGTTAATATGGGAGAACACTGTGTCTATGCTTAAGGCACAACTCTCCTAAACACGAGAGTGAAGAATACAACTTTAGAACACTTTCCCACCAGGAGACTCGAACCCTAGCCAGCACAGATGCCTTCCAGCAACTGGCATAACAGGTATGCCTTAACCCACTCCACCACCTGCTCAGACCCTTAAAAGAGATGGTAATTTCGGAGTATTTATACACTCCAAAGACCACCACCTCCCAAGAGCACTAGAGCAAGTGAGGGGTCATTTTTACGTTTTTTCATCAAGTCCCTGTTAATATGGGAGAACACTGTGTCTATGCTTAAGGCACAACTCTCCTAAACACGAGAGTGAAGTATACAACTTTAGAACACTTTCCCACCAGGAGACTCGAACCCTAGCCAGCACAGAAGCCTTCCAGCAACTGGCATAACAGGTACGCCTTAACCCACTCCACCACCTGCTCAGACCCTTAAAAGAGATGGTAATTTCGGAGTATTTATACACTCCAAAGACCACCACCTCCCAAGACCACTAGAGCAAGTGAGGGGTCATTTTTACGTTTTTTCATCAAGTCCCTGTTAATATGGGAGAACACTGTGTCTATGCTTAAGGCACAACTCTCCTAAACACGAGAGTGAAGTATACAACTTTAGAACACTTTCCCACCAGGAGACTCGAACCCTAGCCAGCACAGACGCCTTCCAGCAACTGGCATAACAGGTACGCCTTAACCCACTCCACCACCTGCTCAGACCCTTAAAAGAGATGATAATTTCGGAGTATTTATACACTCCAAAGACCACCACCTCTCAAGAGCACTACAGCGAGTGAGGGGTCATTTTTACGTTTTTTCATCAAGTCCCTGTTAATATGGGAGAACTCTGTGTCTATGCTTAAGGCACAACTCTCCTAAACACGAGAGTGAAGTATACAACTTTAGAACACTTTCCCACCAGGAGACTCGAACCCTAGCCAGCACAGAAGCCTTCCAGCAACTGGCATAACAGGTACGCCTTAACCCACTCCACCACCTGCTCAGACCCTTAAAAGAGATGGTAATTTCGGAGTATTTATACACTCCAAAGACCACCACCTCCCAAGAGCACTTGAGCAAGTGAGGGGTCATTTTTACGTTTTTTCATCAACTCCCTGTTAATATTGGAGAACACTGTGTCTATGCTTAAGGCACAACTCTCCTAAACACGAGAGTGAAGTATACAACTTTAGAACACTTTCCCACCAGGAGACTCGAACCCTAGCCAGCACAGAAGCCTTCCAGCAACTGGCATAACAGGTACACCTTAACCCACTCCACCACCTGCTCAGACCCTTAAAAGAGATGGTAATTTCAGAGTATTTATACACTCCAAAGACCACCACCTCCCAAGAGCACTAGAGCAAGTGAGGGGTCATTTTTACGTTTTTTCATCAAGTCCCTGTTAATATGGGAGAACACTGTGTCTATGCTTAAGGCACAACTCTCCTAAACACGAGAGTGAAGTATACAACTTTAGAACACTTTCCCACCAGGAGACTCGAACCCTAGCCAGCACAGAAGCCTTCCAGCAACTGGCATAACAGGTACGCCTTAACCCACTCCACCACCTGCTCAGACCCTAAAAAGAGATGGTAATTTCAGAGTATTTATACACTCCAAAGACCACCACCTCCCAAGAGCACTAGAGCAAGTGAGGGGTCATTTTTTCGTTTTTTCATCAAGTCCCTGTTAATATGGGAGAACACTGTGTCTATGCTTAAGGCACAACTCTCCTAAACACGAGAGTGAAGTATACAACTTTAGAACACTTTCCTACCAGGAGACTCGAACCCTAGCCAGCACAGATGCCTTCCAGCAACTGGCATAACAGGTATGCCTTAACCCACTCCACCACCTGCTTAGCCCCTAAAAGAGATGGTAATTTCGGAGTATTTATACACTCCAAAGACCACCACCTCCCAAGAGCACTAGAGCAAGTGAGGGGTCATTTTTACGTTTTTTCATCAAGTCCCTGTTAATATGGGAGAACACTGTGTCTATGCTTAAGGCACAACTCTCCTAAACAACAGAGTGAAGTATACAACTTTAGAACACTTTCCCACCAGGAGACTCGAACCCTAGCCAGCACAGAAGCCTTCCAGCAACTGGCATAACAGGTACGCCTTAACCCACTCCACCACCTGCTCAGACCCTTAAAAGAGATGGTAATTTCAGAGTATTTATACACTCCAAAGACCACCACCTCCCAAGAGCACTAGAGCAAGTGAGGGGTCATTTTTACGTTTTTTCATCAAGTCCCTGTTAATATGGGAGAACACTGTGTCTATGCTTAAGGCACATTTCTCCTAAACACGAGAGTGAAGAATACAACTTTAGAACACTTTCCCACCAGGAGACTCGAACCCTAGCCAGCACAGATGCCTTCCAGCAACTGGCATAACAGGTATGCCTTAACCCACTCCACCACCTGCTCAGACCCTTAAAAGAGATGGTAATTTCGGAGTATTTATACACTCCAAAGACCACCACCTCCCAAGAGCACTAGAGCAAGTGAGGGGTCATTTTTACGTTTTTTCATCAAGTCCCTGTTAATATGGGAGAACACTGTGTCTATGCTTAAGGCACAACTCTCCTAAACACGAGAGTGAAGTATACAACTTTAGAACACTTTCCCACCAGGAGACTCGAACCCTAGCCAGCACAGAAGCCTTCCAGCAACTGGCATAACAGGTACGCCTTAACCCACTCCACCACCTGCTCAGACCCTTAAAAGAGATGGTAATTTCGGAGTATTTATACACTCCAAAGACCACCACCTCCCAAGAGCACTAGAGCAAGTGAGGGGTCATTTTTACGTTTTTTCATCAAGTCCCTGTTAATATGGGAGAACACTGTGTCTATGCTTAAGGCACAACTCTCCTAAACACGAGAGTGAAGTATACAACTTTAGAACACTTTCCCACCAGGAGACTCGAACCCTAGCCAGCACAGAAGCCTTCCAGCAACTGGCATAACAGGTACGCCTTAACCCACTCCACCACCTGCTCAGACCCTTAAAAGAGATGGTAATTTCGGAGTATTTATACACTCCAAAGACCACCACCTCCCAAGAGCACTAGAGCAAGTGAGGGGTCATTTTTATGTTTTTTCATCAAGTCCCTGTTAATATGGGAGAACACTGTGTCTATGCTTAAGGCACAACTCTCCTAAACACGAGAGTGAAGTATACAACTTTAGAACACTTTCCCACCAGGAGACTCGAACCCTAGCCAGCACAGAAGCCTTCCAGCAACTGGCATAACAGGTACGCCTTAACCCACTCCACCACCTGCTCAGACCCTTAAAAGAGATGGTAATTTCGGAGTATTTATACACTCCAAAGACCACCACCTCCCAAGAGCACTTGAGCAAGTGAGGGGTCATTTTTACGTTTTTTCATCAAGTCCCTGTTAATATTGGAGAACACTGTGTCTATGCTTAAGGCACAACTCTCCTAAACAACAGAGTGAAGTATACAACTTTAGAACACTTTCCCACCAGGAGACTCGAACCCTAGCCAGCACAGAAGCCTTCCAGCAACTGGCATAACAGGTACGCCTTAACCCACTCCACCACCTGCTCAGACCCTTAAAAGAGATGGTAATTTCAGAGTATTTATACACTCCAAAGACCACCTCCTCCCAAGAGCACTAGAGCAAGTGAGGGGTCATTTTCACGTTTTTTCATCAAGTCCCTGTTAATATGGGAGAACACTGTGTCTATGCTTAAGGCACAACTCTCCTAAACACGAGAGTGAAGAATACAACTTTAGAACACTTTCCCACCAGGAGACTCGAACCCTAGCCAGCACAGATGCCTTCCAGCAACTGGCATAACAGGTATGCCTTAACCCACTCCACCACCTGCTCAGACCCTTAAAAGAGATGGTAATTTCGGAGTATTTATACACTCCAAAGACCACCACCTCCCAAGAGCACTAGAGCAAGTGAGGGGTCATTTTTACGTTTTTTCATCAAGTCCCTGTTAATATGGGAGAACACTGTGTCTATGCTTAAGGCACAACTCTCCTAAACACGAGAGTGAAGTATACAACTTTAGAACACTTTCCCACCAGGAGACTCGAACCCTAGCCAGCACAGAAGCCTTCCAGCAACTGGCATAACAGGTACGCCTTAACCCACTCCACCACCTGCTCAGACCCTTAAAAGAGATGGTAATTTCGGAGTATTTATACACTCCTAAGACCACCACCTCCCAAGAGCACTAGTGCAAGTGAGGGGTCATTTTTATGTTTTTTCATCAAGTCCCTGTTAATATGGGAGAACACTGTGTCTATGCTTAAGGCACAACTCTCCTAAACACGAGAGTGAAGTATACAACTTTAGAACACTTTCCCACCAGGAGACTCGAACCCTAGCCAGCACAGAAGCCTTCCAGCAATTGGCATAACAGGTATGCCTTAACCCACTCCACCACCTGCTCAGACCCTTAAAAGAGATGGTAATTTCGGAGTATTTATACACTCCAAAGACCACCACCTCCCAAGAGCACTAGAGCAAGTGAGGGGTCATTTTTACGTTTTTTCGTCAAGTCCCTGTTAATATGGGAGAACACTGTGTCTATGCTTAAGGCACAACTCTCCTAAACACGAGAGTGAAGTATACAACTTTAGAACACTTTCCCACCAGGAGACTCGAACCCTAGCCAGCACAGAACCCTTCCAGCAACTGGCATAACAGGTACGCCTTAACCCACTCCACCACCTGCTCAGACCCTTAAAAGAGATGGTAATTTCGGAGTATTTATACACTCCAAAGACCACCACCTCCCAAGAGCACTAGAGCAAGTGAGGGGTCATTTTTACGTTTTTTCATCAAGTCCCTGTTAATATGGGAGAACACTGTGTCTATGCTTAAGGCACGACTCTCCTAAACACGAGAGTGAAGTATACAACTTTAGAACACTTTCCCACCAGGAGACTCGAATCCTAGCCAGCACAGAAGCCTTCCAGCAACTGGCATAACAGGTACGCCTTAACCCACTCCACCACCTGCTCAGACCCTTAAAAGAGATGATAATTTCGGAGTATTTATACACTCCAAAGACCACCACCTCTCAAGAGCACTAGAGCAAGTGAGGGGTCATTTTTACGTTTTTTCATCAAGTCCCTGTTAATATGGGAGAACACTGTGTCTATGCTTAAGGCACAACTCTCCTAAACACGAGAGTGAAGTATACAACTTTAGAACACTTTCCCACCAGGAGACTCGAACCCTAGCCAGCACAGAAGCCTTCCAGCAACTGGCATAACAGGTACGCCTTAACCCACTCCACCACCTGCTCAGACCCCTTAAAAGAGATGGTAATTTCGGAGTATTTATACACTCCAAAGACCACCACCTCCCAAGAGCACTTGAGCAAGTGAGGGGTCATTTTTACGCTTTTTCATCAAGTCCCTGTTAATATTGGAGAACACTGTGTCTATGCTTAAGGCACAACTCTCCTAAACACGAAAGTGAAGTATACAACTTTAGAACACTTTCCCACCAGGAGACTCGAACCCTAGCCAGCACAGAAGCCTTCCAGCAACTGGCATAACAGGTACACCTTAACCCACTCCACCACCTGCTCAGACCCTTAAAAGAGATGGTAATTTCAGAGTATTTATACACTCCAAAGACCACCACCTCCCAAGAGCACTAGAGCAAGTGAGGGGTCATTTTTACGTTTTTTCATCAAGTCCCTGTTAATATGGGAGAACACTGTGTCTATGCTTAAGGCACATTTCTCCTAAACACGAGAGTGAAGAATACAACTTTAGAACACTTTCCCACCAGGAGACTCGAACCCTAGCCAGCACAGATGCCTTCCAGCAACTGGCATAACAGGTACGCCTTAACCCACTCCACCACCTGCTCAGACCCTTAAAAGAGATGGTAATTTCGGAGTATTTATACACTCCAAAGACCACCACCTCCCAAGAGCACTAGAGCAAGTGAGGGGTCATTTTTACGTTTTTTCATCAAGTCCCTGTTAATATGGGAGAACACTGTGTCTATGCTTAAGGCACAACTCTCCTAAACACGAGAGTGAAGTATACAACTTTAGAACACTTTCCCACCAGGAGACTCGAACCCTAGCCAGCACAGAAGCCTTCCAGCAACTGGCATAACAGGTACGCCTTAACCCACTCCACCACCTACTCAGACCCTTAAAAGAGATGGTAATTTCGGAGTATTTATACACTCCAAAGACCACCACCTCCCAAGAGCACTAGAGCAAGTGAGGGGTCATTTTTACGTTTTTTCATCAAGTCCCTGTTAATATGGGAGAACACTGTGTCTATGCTTAAGGCACAACTCTCCTAAACACGAGAGTGAAGTATACAACTTTAGAACACTTTCCCACCAGGAGACTCGAACCCTAGCCAGCACAGAAGCCTTCCAGCAACTGGCATAACAGGTACGCCTTAACCCACTCCACCACCTGCTCAGACCCTTAAAAGAGATGGTAATTTCGGAGTATTTATACACTCCAAAGACCACCACCTCCCAAGAGCACTAGAGCAAGTGAGGGGTCATTTTTATGTTTTTTCATCAAGTCCCTGTTAATATGGGAGAACACTGTGTCTATGCTTAAGGCACAACTCTCCTAAACACGAGAGTGAAGAATACAACTTTAGAACACTTTCCCACCAGGAGACTCGAACCCTAGCCAGCACAGAAGCCTTCCAGCAACTGGCATAACAGGTACGCCTTAACCCACTCCACCACCTGCTCAGACCCTTAAAAGAGATGGTAATTTCGGAGTATTTATACACTCCAAAGACCACCACCTCCCAAGAGCACTTGAGCAAGTGAGGGGTCATTTTTACGTTTTTTCATCAAGTCCCTGTTAATATTGGAGAACACTGTGTCTATGCTTAAGGCACAACTCTCCTAAACAACAGAGTGAAGTATACAACTTTAGAACACTTTCCCACCAGGAGACTCGAACCCTAGCCAGCACAGAAGCCTTCCAGCAACTGGCATAACAGGTACGCCTTAACCCACTCCACCACCTGCTCAGACCCTTAAAAGAGATGGTAATTTCAGAGTATTTATACACTCCAAAGACCACCTCCTCCCAAGAGCACTAGAGCAAGTGAGGGGTCATTTTCACGTTTTTTCATCAAGTCCCTGTTAATATGGGAGAACACTGTGTCTATGCTTAAGGCACAACTCTCCTAAACACGAGAGTGAAGAATACAACTTTAGAACACTTTCCCACCAGGAGACTCGAACCCTAGCCAGCACAGATGCCTTCCAGCAACTGGCATAACAGGTATGCCTTAACCCACTCCACCACCTGCTCAGACCCTTAAAAGAGATGGTAATTTCAGAGTATTTATACACTCCAAAGACCACCACCTCCCAAGAGCACTAGAGCAAGTGAGGGGTCATTTTTACGTTTTTTCATCAAGTCCCTGTTAATATGGGAGAACACTGTGTCTATGCTTAAGGCACAACTCTCCTAAACACGAGAGTGAAGTATACAACTTTAGAACACTTTCCCACCAGGAGACTCGAACCCTAGCCAGCACAGAAGCCTTCCAGCAACTGGCATAACAGGTACGCCTTAACCCACTCCACCACCTGCTCAGACCCTTAAAAGAGATGGTAATTTCGGAGTATTTATACACTCCTAAGACCACCACCTCCCAAGAGCACTAGTGCAAGTGAGGGGTCATTTTTATGTTTTTTCATCAAGTCCCTGTTAATATGGGAGAACACTGTGTCTATGCTTAAGGCACAACTCTCCTAAACACGAGAGTGAAGTATACAACTTTAGAACACTTTCCCACCAGGAGACTCGAACCCTAGCCAGCACAGAAGCCTTCCAGCAATTGGCATAACAGGTATGCCTTAACCCACTCCACCACCTGCTCAGACCCTTAAAAGAGATGGTAATTTCGGAGTATTTATACACTCCAAAGACCACCACCTCCCAAGAGCACTAGAGCAAGTGAGGGGTCATTTTTACGTTTTTTCGTCAAGTCCCTGTTAATATGGGAGAACACTGTGTCTATGCTTAAGGCACAACTCTCCTAAACACGAGAGTGAAGTATACAACTTTAGAACACTTTCCCACCAGGAGACTCGAACCCTAGCCAGCACAGAACCCTTCCAGCAACTGGCATAACAGGTACGCCTTAACCCACTCCACCACCTGCTCAGACTCTTAAAAGAGATGGTAATTTCAGAGTATTTATACACTCCAAAGACCACCACCTCCCAAGAGCACTAGAGCAAGTGAGGGGTCATTTTTACGTTTTTTCATCAAGTCCCTGTTAATATGGGAGAACACTGTGTCTATGCTTAAGGCACGACTCTCCTAAACACGAGAGTGAAGTATACAACTTTAGAACACTTTCCCACCAGGAGACTCGAATCCTAGCCAGCACAGAAGCCTTCCAGCAACTGGCATAACAGGTACGCCTTAACCCACTCCACCACCTGCTCAGACCCTTAAAAGAGATGATAATTTCGGAGTATTTATACACTCCAAAGACCACCACCTCTCAAGAGCACTAGAGCAAGTGAGGGGTCATTTTTACGTTTTTTCATCAAGTCCCTGTTAATATGGGAGAACACTGTGTCTATGCTTAAGGCACAACTCTCCTAAACACGAGAGTGAAGTATACAACTTTAGAACACTTTCCCACCAGGAGACTCGAACCCTAGCCAGCACAGAAGCCTTCCAGCAACTGGCATAACAGGTACGCCTTAACCCACTCCACCACCTGCTCAGACCCTTAAAAGAGATGGTAATTTCGGAGTATTTATACACTCCAAAGACCACCACCTCCCAAGAGCACTTGAGCAAGTGAGGGGTCATTTTTACGTTTTTTCATCAAGTCCCTGTTAATATTGGAGAACACTGTGTCTATGCTTAAGGCACAACTCTCCTAAACACGAAAGTGAAGTATACAACTTTAGAACACTTTCCCACCAGGAGACTCGAACCCTAGCCAGCACAGAAGCCTTCCAGCAACTGGCATAACAGGTACACCTTAACCCACTCCACCACCTGCTCAGACCCTTAAAAGAGATGGTAATTTCAGAGTATTTATACACTCCAAAGACCACCACCTCCCAAGAGCACTAGAGCAAGTGAGGGGTCATTTTTACGTTTTTTCATCAAGTCCCTGTTAATATGGGAGAACACTGTGTCTATGCTTAAGGCACAACTCTCCTAAACACGAGAGTGAAGTATACAACTTTAGAACACTTTCCCACTAGGAGACTCGAACCCTAGCCAGCACAGAAGCCTTCCAGCAACTGGCATAACAGGTACACCTTAACCCACTCCACCACCTGCTCAGACCCTTAAAAGAGATGGTAATTTCGGAGTATTTATACACTCCAAAGACCACCACCTCCCAAGAGCACTAGAGCAAGTGAGGGGTCCTTTTTACGTTTTTTCATCAAGTCCCTGTTTATATGGGAGAACACTGTGTCTATGCTTAAGGCACAACTCTCCTAAACACGAGAGTGAAGTATACAACTTTAGAACACTTTCCCACCAGGAGACTCGAACCCTAGCCAGCACAGAAGCCTTCCAGCAACTGGCATAACAGGTACGCCTTAACTCACTCCACCACCTGATCAGACCCTTAAAAGAGATGGTAATTTCGGAGTATTTATACACTCCAAAGACCACCACCTCCCAAGAGCACTAGAGCAAGTGAGGGGTCATTTTTACGTTTTTTCATCAAGTCCCTGTTAATATGGGAGAACACTGTGTCTATGCTTAAGGCACAACTCTCCTAAACACGAGAGTGAAGTATACAACTTTAGAACACTTTCCCACCAGGAGACTCGAACCCTAGCCAGCACAGAAGCCTTCCAGCAACTGGCATAACAGGTACGCCTTAACCCACTCCACCACCTGCTCAGACCCTTAAAAGAGATGGTAATTTCGGAGTATTTATACACTCCAAAGACCACCACCTCCCAAGAGCACTAGAGCAAGGGAGGGGTCATTTTTACGTTTTTTTCATCAAGTCCCTGTTAATATGGGAGAACACTGTGTCTATGCTTAAGGCACAACTCTCCTAAACACGAGAGTGAAGTATACAACTTTAGAACACTTTCCCACCAGGAGACTCGAACCCTAGCCAGCACAGAAGCCTTCCAGCAACTGGCATAACAGGTACGCCTTAACCCACTCCACCACCTGCTCAGACCCTTAAAGGAGATGGTAATTTCGGAATATTTATACACTCCAAAGACCACCACCTCCCAAGAGCACTTGAGCAAGTGAGGGGTCATTTTAACGTTTTTTCATCAAGTCCCTGTTAATATGGGAGAACACTGTGTCTATGCTTAAGGCACAACTCTCCTTAACACGAGAGTGAAGTATACAACTTTAGAACACTTTCCCACCAGGAGACTCGAACCCTTGCCAGCACAGATGCCTTCCAGCAACTGGCATAACAGGTATGCCTTAACCCACTCCACCACCTGCTCAGACCCTTAAAAGAGATGGTAATTTCGGAGTATTTATACACTCCAAAGACCACCACCTCCAAAGAGCACTAGAGCAAGTGAGGGGTCATTTTTACGTTTTTTCATCAAGTCCCTGTTAATATGGGAGAACACTGTGTCTATGCTTAAGGCACAACTCTCCTAAACACGAGAGTGAAGTATACAACTTTAGAACACTTTCCCACCAGGAGACTCGAACCCTAGCCAGCACAGAAGCCTTCCAGCAACTGGCATAACAGGTACGCCTTAACCCATTCCACCACCTGCTCACACCCTTAAAAGAGATGGTAATTTCGGAGTATTTATACACTCCAAAGACCACCACCTCCCAAGAGCACTAGAGCAAGTGAGGGGTCATTTTTACGTTTTTTTCATCAAGTCCCTGTTAATATGGGAGAACACTGTGTCTATGCTTAAGGCACAACTCTCCTAAACACGAGAGTGAAGTATACAACTTTAGAACACTTTCCCACCAGGAGACTCGAACCCTAGCCAGCACAGAAGCCTTCCAGCAACTGGCATAACAGGTACGCCTTAACCCACTCCACCACCTGCTCAGACCCTTAAAAGAGATGGTAATTTCGGAGTATTTATACACTCCAAAGACCACCACCTCCCAAGAGCACTAGAGCAAGTGAGGGGTCATTTTTACGTTTTTTCATCAAGTCCCTGTTAATATGGGAGAACACTGTGTTTATGCTTAAGGCACAACTCTCCTAAACACGAGAGTGAAGTATACAACTTTAGAACACTTTCCCACCAGGAGACTCGAACCCTAGCCAGCACAGAAGCCTTCCAGCAACTGGCATAACAGGTACACCTTAACCCACTCCACCACCTGCTCAGACCCTTAAAAGAGATGGTAATTTCGGAGTATTTATACACTCCAAAGACCACCACCTCCCAAGAGCACTAGAGCAAGTGAGGGGTCATTTTTACGTTTTTTCATCAAGTCTCTGTTAATATGGGAGAACACTGTGTCTATGCTTAAGGCACAACTCTCCTAAACACGAGAGTGAAGTATACAACTTTAGAACAATTTCCCACCAGGAGACTCGAACCCTAGCCAGCACAGAAGCCTTCCAGCAACTGGCATAACAGGTACGCCTTAACCCACTCCACTACCTGCTCAGACCCTTAAAAGAGATGGTAATTTCGGAGTATTTATACACTCCAAAGACCACCACCTCCCAAGAGCACTAGAGCAAGGGAGGGGTCATTTTTACGTTTTTTCATCAACTCCCTGTTAATATGGGAGAACACTGTGTCTATGCTTAAGGCACAACTCTCCTAAACACGAGAGTGAAGTATACAACTTTAGAACACTTTCCCACCAGGAGACTCGAACCCTAGCCAGCACAGAAGCCTTCCAGCAACTGGCATAACAGGTACGCCTTAACCCACTCCACCACCTGCTCAGACCCTTAAAAGAGATGGTAATTTCGGAGTATTTATACACTCCAAAGACCACCACCTCCCAAGAGCACTAGAGCAAGTGAGGGGTCATTTTTACGTTTTTTCATCAAGTCCCAGTTAATATGGGAGAACACTGTGTCTATGCTTAAGGCACAACTCTCCTAAACACGAGAGTGAAGTATACAACTTTAGAACACTTTCCCACCAGGAGACTCGAACCCTTGCCAGCACAGATGCCTTCCAACAACTGGCATAACAGGTATGCCTTAACCCACTCCACCACCTGCTCAGACCCTTAAAAGAGATGGTAATTTCGGAGTATTTATACACTCCAAAGACCACCACCTCCAAAGAGCACTAGAGCAAGTGAGGGGTCATTTTTACGTTTTTTCATCAAGTCCCTGTTAATATGGGAGAACACTGTGTCTATGCTTAAGGCACAACTCTCCTAAACACGAGAGTGAAGTATACAACTTTAGAACACTTTCCCACCAGGAGACTCGAACCCTAGCCAGCACAGAAGCCTTCCAGCAACTGGCATAACAGATACGCCTTAACCCACTCCACCACCTGCTCAGACCCTTAAAAGAGATGGTAATTTCGGAGTATTTATACACTCCAAAGACCACCACCTCCCAAGAGCACTAGAGCAAGTGAGGGGTCATTTTTACGTTTTTTCATCAAGTCCCTGTTAATATGGGAGAACACTGTGTCTATGCTTAAGGCACAACTCTCCTAAACACGAGAGTGAAGTATACAACTTTAGAACACTTTCCCACCAGGAGACTCGAACCCTAGCCAGCACAGAAGCCTTCCAGCAACTGGCATAACAGGTACGCCTTAACCCACTCCACCACCTGCTCAGACCCTTAAAAGAGATGGTAATTTCGGAGTATTTATACACTCCAAAGACCACCACCTCCCAAGAGCACTAGAGCAAGTGAGGGGTCATTTTTACGTTTTTTCATCAAGTCCCTGTTAATATGGGAGAACACTGTGTCTATGCTTAAGGCACAACTCTCCTAAACACGAGAGTGAAGTATACAGCTTTAGAACACTTTCCCACCAGGAGACTCGAACCCTAGCCAGCACAGAAGCCTTCCAGCAACTGGCATAACAGGTACACCTTAACCCAGTCCACCACCTGCTCAGACCCTTAAAAGAGATGGTAATTTCGGAGTATTTATACACTCCAAAGACCACCACCTCTCAAGAGCACTAGAGCAAGTGAGGGTTCATTTTTACGTTTTTTCATCAAGTCCCTGTTAATATGGGAGAACACTGTGTCTATGCTTAAGGCACAACTCTCCTAAACACGAGAGTGAAGTATACAACTTTAGAACACTTTCCCACCAGGAGACTCGAACCCTAGCCAGCACAGAAGCCTTCCAGCAACTGGCATAACAGGTACGCCTTAACCCACTCCACCACCTGCTCAGACCCTTAAAAGAGATGGTAATTTCGGAGTATTTATACACTCCAAAGACCACCACCTCCCAAGAGCACTAGAGCAAGTGAGGGGTCATTTTTACGTTTTTTCATCAAGTCCCTGTTAATATGGGAGAACACTGTGTCTATGCTTAAGGCACAACTCTCCTAAACACGAGAGTGAAGTATACAACTTTAGAACACTTTCCCACCAGGAGACTCGAACCCTAGCCAGCACAGAAGCCTTCCAGCAACTGGCATAACAGGTACACCTTAACCCACTCCACCACCTGCTCAGACCCTTAAAAGAGATGGTAATTTCGGAGTATTTATACACTCCAAAGACCACCACCTCCCAAGAGCACTAGAGCAAGTGAGGGGTCATTTTTACGTTTTTTCATCAAGTCCCTGTTAATATGGGAGAACACTGTGTCTATGCTTAAGGCACAACTCTCCTAAACACGAGAGTGAAGTATACAACTTTAGAACAATTTCCCACCAGGAGACTCGAACCCTAGCCAGCACAGAAGCCTTCCAGCAACTGGCATAACAGGTACGCCTTAACCCACTCCACCACCTGCTCAGACCCTTAAAAGAGATGGTAATTTCGGAGTATTTATACACTCCAAAGACCACCACCTCTCAAGAGCACTAGAGCAAGTGAGGGGTCATTTTTACGTTTTTTCATCAAGTCCCTGTTAATATGGGAGAACACTGTGTCTATGCTTAAGGCACAACTCTCCTAAACACGAGAGTGAAGTATACATCTTTAGAACACTTTCCTACCAGGAGACTCGAACCCTAGCCAGCACAGATGCCTTCCAGCAACTGGCATAACAGGTATGCCTTAACCCACTCCACCACCTGCTCAGACCCTTAAAAGAGATGGTAATTTCGGAGTATTTATACACTCCAAAGACCACCACCTCCCAAGAGCACTAGAGCAAGTGAGGGGTCATTTTTACGTTTTTTCATCAAGTCCCTGTTAATATGGGAGAACACTGTGTCTATGCTTAAGGCACAACTCTCCTAAACACGAGAGTGAAGTATACAACTTTAGAACACTTTCCCACTAGGAGACTCGAACCCTAGCCAGCACAGAAGCCTTCCAGCAACTGGCATAACAGGTACACCTTAACCCACTCCACCACCTGCTCAGACCCTTAAAAGAGATGGTAATTTCGGAGTATTTATACACTCCAAAGACCACCACCTCCCAAGAGCACTAGAGCAAGTGAGGGGTCATTTTTACGTTTTTTCATCAAGTCCCTGTTAATATGGGAGAACACTGTGTCTATGCTTAAGGCACAACTCTCCTAAACACGAGAGTGAAGTATACAACTTAAGAACACTTTCCCACCAGGAGACTCGAACCCTAGCCAGCACAGAAGCCTTCCAGCAACTGGCATAACAGGTACGCCTTAACTCACTCCACCACCTGATCAGACCCTTAAAAGAGATGGTAATTTCGGAGTATTTATACACTCCAAAGACCACCACCTCCCAAGAGCACTAGAGCAAGTGAGGGGTCATTTTTACGTTTTTTCATCAAGTCCCTGTTAATATGGGAGAACACTGTGTCTATGCTTAAGGCACAACTCTCCTAAACACGAGAGTGAAGTATACAACTTTAGAACACTTTCCCACCAGGAGACTCGAACCCTAGCCAGCACAGAAGCCTTCCAGCAACTGGCATAACAGGTACGCCATAACCCACTCCACCACCTGCTCAGACCCTTAAAAGAGATGGTAATTTCGGAGTATTTATACACTCCAAAGACCACCACCTCCCAAGAGCACTAGAGCAAGGGAGGGGTCATTTTTATGTTTTTTCATCAAGTCCCTGTTAATATGGGAGAACACTGTGTCTATGCTTAAGGCACAACTCTCCTAAACATGAGAGTGAAGTATACAACTTTAGAACACTTTCCCACCAGGAGACTCGAACCCTAGCCAGCACAGAAGCCTTCCAGCAACTGGCATAACAGGTACGCCTTAACCCACTCCACCACCTGCTCAGACCCTTAAAGGAGATGGTAATTTCGGAATATTTATACACTCCAAAGACCACCACCTCCCAAGAGCACTTGAGCAAGTGAGGGGTCATTTTTACGTTTTTTCATCAAGTCCCTGTTAATATTGGAGAACACTGTGTCTATGCTTAAGGCACAACTCTCCTAAACACGAGAGTGAAGTATACAACTTTAGAACACTTTCCCACCAGGAGACTCGAACCCTAGCCAGCACAGAAGCCTTCCAGCAACTGGCATAACAGGTACGCCTTAACCCACTCCACCACCTGCTCAGACCCTTAAAAGAGATGGTAATTTCGGAGTATTTATACACTCCAAAGACCACCACCTCCCAAGAGCACTAGAGCAAGTGAGGGGTCATTTTTACGTTTTTTCATCAAGTCCCTGTTAATATGGGAGAACACTGTGTCTATGCTTAAGGCACAACTCTCCTAAACACGAGAGTGAAGTATACAACTTTAGAACACTTTCCCACCAGGAGACTCGAACCCTAGCCAGCACAGAAGCCTTCCAGCAACTGGCATAACAGGTACGCCTTAACCCACTCCACCACCTGCTCAGACCCTTAAAAGAGATGGTAATTTAGGAGTATTTATACACTCCAAAGACCACCACCTCCCAAGAGCACTAGAGCAAGTGAGGGGTCATTTTTACGTTTTTTCATCAAGTCCCTGTTAATATGGGAGAACACTGTGTCTATGCTTAAGGCACAACTCTCCTAAACACGAGAGTGAAGTATACAACTTTAGAATACTTTCCCACCAGGAGACTCGAACCCTAGCCAGCACAGAAGCCTTCCAGCAACTGGCATAACAGGTACGCCTTAACCCACTCCACCACCTGCTCAGACCCTTAAAAGAGATGGTAATTTCGGAGTATTTATACACTCCAAAGACCACCACCTCCCAAGAGCACTAGAGCAAGTGAGGGGTCATTTTTACGTTTTTTCATCAAGTCCCTGTTAATATGGAAGAACACTGTGTCTATGCTTAAGGCACAACTCTCCTAAACACGAGAGTGAAGTATACAACTTTAGAACACTTTCCCACCAGGAGACTCGAACCCTAGCCAGCACAGATGCCTTCCAGCAACTGGCATAACAGGTATGCCTTAACCCACTCCACCACCTGCTCAGACCCTTAAAAGAGATGGTAATTTCGGAGTATTTATACACTCCAAAGACCACCACCTCCCAAGAGCACTAGAGCAAGTGAGGGGTCATTTTTACGTTTTTTCATCAAGTCCCTGTTAATATGGGAGAACACTGTGTCTATGCTTAAGGCACAACTCTCCTAAACACGAGAGTGAAGTATACAACTTTAGAACACTTTCCCACCAGGAGACTCGAACCCTAGCCAGCACAGAAGCCTTCCAGCAACTGGCATAACAGGTACGCCTTAACCCACTCCACCACCTGCTCAGACCCTTAAAAGAGATGGTAATTTCGGAGTATTTATACACTCCAAAGACCACCACCTCCCAAGAGCACTAGAGCAAGTGAGGGGTCATTTTTACGTTTTTTCATCAAGTCCCTGTTAATATGGGAGAACACTGTGTCTATGCTTAAGGCACAACTCTCCTAAACACGAGAGTGAAGTATACAGCTTTAGAACACTTTCCCACCAGGAGACTCGAACCCTAGCCAGCACAGAAGCCTTCCAGCAACTGGCATAGCAGGTATGCCTTAACCCAGTCCACCACCTGCTCAGACCCTTAAAAGAGATGGTAATTTCGGAGTATTTATACACTCCAAAGACCACCACCTCTCAAGAGCACTAGAGCAAGTGAGGGTTCATTTTTACGTTTTTTCATCAAGTCCCTGTTAATATGGGAGAACACTGTGTCTATGCTTAAGGCACAACTCTCCTAAACACGAGAGTGAAGTATACAACTTTAGAACACTTTCCCACCAGGAGACTCGAACCCTAGCCAGCACAGAAGCCTTCCAGCAACTGGCATAACAGGTACACCTTAACCCACTCCACCACCTGCTCAGACCCTTAAAAGAGATGGTAATTTCGGAGTATTTATACACTCCAAAGACCACCACCTCCCAAGAGCACTAGAGCAAGTGAGGGGTCATTTTTACGTTTTTTCATCAAGTCCCTGTTAATATGGGAGAACACTGTGTCTATGCTTAAGGCACAACTCTCCTAAACACGAGAGTGAAGTATACAACTTTAGAACACTTTCCCACCAGGAGACTCGAACCCTAGCCAGCACAGAAGCCTTCCAGCAACTGGCATAACAGGTACGCCTTAACCCACTCTACCACCTGCTCAGACCCTTAAAAGAGATGGTAATTTCGGAGTATTTATACACTCCAAAGACCACCACCTCTCAAGAGCACTAGAGCAAGTGAGGGGTCATTTTTACATTTTTTCATCAAGTCCCTGTTAATATGGGAGAACACTGTGTCTATGCTTAAGGCACAACTCTCCTAAACACGAGAGTGAAGTATACAACTTTAGAACACTTTCCCACCAGGAGACTCGAACCCTAGCCAGCACAGAAGCCTTCCAGCAACTGGCATAACAGGTACGCCTTAACCCACTCCACCACCTGCTCAGACCCTTAAAAGAGATGGTAATTTCGGAGTATTTATACACTCCAAAGACCACCACCTCCCAAGAGCACTAGAGCAAGTGAGGGGTCATTTTTACATATTTTCATCAAGTCCCTGTTAATATGGGAGAACACTGTGTCTATGCTTAAGGCACAACTCTCCTAAACACGAGAGTGAAGTATACAACTTTAGAACACTTTCCCACCAGGAGACTCGAACCCTAGCCAGCACAGATGCCTTCCAGCAACTGGCATAACAGGTACGCCTTAACCCACTCCACCACCTGCTCAGACCCTTAAAAGAGATGGTAATTTCGGAGTATTTTTTTTTTATAAAAGAAAGTGTATAAATACTCTGAAATTACCATCTCTTTTAAGGGTCTGAGCAGGTGGTGGAGTGGGTTAAGGCGTACCTGTTATGCCAGTTGCTGGAATGTCCATACGCATATGGACATTTCCATATGCGTATCCAGGTTTATATTCCCCAATAATCTTTGGCAGGTGGAGTCCGGATTTCTTGGCGTTCACAGTTTCGATCAATTTGTTGACCTTTGCTTTCAATTTGGCTGTAGTGTCCTTCGTTACCCTTTGGAATTTAGTTTGGTCTGAGAGAATGAGGTTCATTTTCGCCAGATATTCGTCTTTTTTAAGAATGACGTATATTGGCGACTTGTCACCTCTCCTGACAACTATCTCCTTGTTCTCACGAAGGCTCTTAGCTGCCGCTTTGAGCTCGGGGGACAGTATGGTGCTTCTGTAGTTGCCTCGATTCTTTCCTCCTTTCGCAATAAGTTCTGCTTGTAAGGTGTCTTTGGTGGTGACCTTTGTGTCTCGGGGTCGAATATGTCGTCCAACAGAATCTCCAACTCCACTTTCCTGGCCATCTCACTTGGTCTGGACATAACGTGACAGTTTATACCCAGATTTAGGAGAGTGACTTGGTCCTCAGTGAGGTTGATTCCTGCAAGGTTCAGGAATCCGTCTCTTGGTCGTGAAATTGCCATAGGTCCTCCATATAACGTTGTTAGTTTCTTGATTATCCTTGTTTCACTGCTGAAGTGATGTCGGTCTGTGAGGATGTCGAAGTGTTGCTCGATGCGAGTACGGAGACTTTCGTCGATATTGCTGTTTCTCCATTCGTTTGTAGCATGAAGTAGTTGCGTTTTGTTGTCTTTGATTTCATTTTCTGCCTTGTATATCTGATTACGAATCAGATCTTGGCGATATTTTATCGTGAAGTCTTGATTTCTTGCTGCTGGGTCGTGCGTTTTAATATTAGTATATTTTGGTAGCAGTCTTTCCTGTAGACATATATTATTAAATATGACCGAAAAAGTAAGATTAATAATTCTAACACGAATTTTCTCGATATTTCTTTTGTTTCTTTTCACTGTTGATGGTAATTGAAAAATCAATTCTCCAAAATTCATTTTTATTTCTAGTCAAAATTCATTTTTATTTCTAGATGAAGGAAGAGGGGGATGATGAGGGAAGAGAGGGGAAGATGAGGGAAGAGGGGGAATATGAGGGAAGATGAAGGAAGAATAAGAAGATGAGGGAAGAAAGAGAAAATGAGGGAAGAGGGGAAAGATGAGGGAAGAGGGGGAAGATGAGGAAAGACGGGTGGAAGAAGAGGAAAGAGAGGGGAAGAATTGGGAAGAGGGGAAGGTGAGGGAAGAGGGGGGAAGGTGAGGGGAAGAGGGGAATATGAGTGAAGAAGGGAAAGATGATAGAAGAGGGGGAAGATGAGGAAAGAAGGGAAAGATGAGGAAGAGGGGGAGAGAAGGGAAGAGTTGAAAGATGAGGAAAAAGGAGGAAGATGATGGAAGGTGAAAATGAGGGAAATAGGTGAAGATGAGGGAAGAGTGGAAAATAATAAGATGAGAGAAGAGGGGGAAGATATGGAAAGAGGGGGAAGATGAGGAAAGAGGGGGAAGATGAGGAAAGACGGGGAAAATGAGTGAAGAGAGGGGAAGAAAATGGAAGAGGGGGAAGATGAGGGAAGATGAGGAAAATGAAGGAAGAGGAACAAGATGAGGGAAGAAGGGGAAGATGAAGGAAAACGAAGAAGATGAATTTAGAAGGGAAAGATGAGGCTGAAGGAGGAGGGGCGAATATGTGGGAAGATGAGGGAAGAGGGGGAATGGTGAGGGAAAACCGGGAAGATGAGGGAAGAGAGGGGAAGGTGAAGAAAACAGGAGGAAGATGAGGAAGGGAAGGGGAAGATAAAGAAAGAACGGGGAAGAGAGGCGAAGATTAGGAAAAAGTGGGAAGATGAGGGAGTAGGGGGAAGATCAGGGAGGAAGAGGGAAAAGTAGGATGACGTTAGAAGAGGGGCAAGATGAGGGAAGAGGGGGAAGATGAGGGAAAAGAGGGGAAAATGAAGAAAAGGACGGGAAGATGAGGGTAGAGGAGGAAGATGAGGGAGGAGGGGGAGGAAGATGAAGTGGGGAGGAAGATGAAGTGCGGGGGAAGATGAGGGAAGAAGAGGGGGAAGATGAGGGAAGAAGAGGGGGAAGATGAGGGAAGAAGAGGGGGAAGATGAAGGACAAGAGAAAAGATGAGGGAAGATGGGAAAGATGAGGGAAAAGGGGGGATGATGAGGGAAGAGGGGGAGATGAAGGAAGAGGTGGGTGATGAGGGAAGAGGGAGGAAGATGATGGAAGATGGGGAAGGTGAAGGAAGAGGGGGGAAGATGAGGAAAGAGGAGAGTAAGAAGAGGGAAGAGAAGGGAAGACGAGGGAAGAGGGGGAAGATGAGGGAAAAGGGGGGAGAGGAGGGAAAAGGGTGAAGATGAGAAAATAGGGGGAAGATTTGGGAAGAGCGGGAAGATGAGGGAAGAGAGGGAAAATGAGAGGAGATAGTGAAGATGAGGGGAAAAGGGGGGAAGATAGGAGAAGTGGAGAAAATTAGGAAAGAGGGGAAAGATTAAGGAAGAGGGTGAAGATGAACGAAAAAGTGTTAGGTGAAGGTAGAGGGGGAAGATGAGGGAAGAAGGGGGAAGCCGTGAAAAGAGGGGGAAGATGAGGGAAGATGGGGAAAGGTGAAGGAAGTACGGGGAGATGAAGGAAGAGTGGGGAAGATGAACGAAGAGGGGGAAAAGAGGGAAGAGGGGTAGATGAGGGAAAAGGGTGAAGATGAGGGAAGAGAGGAAGATGAGAGAAGACAGGGAGATGAGGAAAAAGAGGGAAGATGAGAGAAGAGGGGAAGATGAGGGAAGAAGGGGAAGATGAGGGAAGTGAGGGGAAAATGAAGGAAGAGACGAGAAGATAAGGAGTGAGGGGAAAGTTGAGAGAAGAGGGGGAGGAAGATGAAGGAATTGGGGGATGATGAGGGAAAAGGGAGAAGATGAGGGGAAGAGGGGAAAATGAGGATAGAGGGAGAAGATGAGAGAAGAGGGGGAAGATGAGGGAAGACGGGGAAGATAAGGGAAGAGAGGGATGATGAGGGAAGAGAGGAAATATGAAGAAATAAAGGGAAGTGGAGGGAAGAGGGGGAAGATGAGAGAAGAAGGGGAAGGAAAGGATAATGGGGAGAAGATGATGGAAGAAGGGGAAGATGAAGGAAGAGGGGGCAAGATAAGGGAAAAGAGGAAAAATGAAGGAAGAAGAGGGAAAATGACGGAAGATAAAGGAATGACGAGGGAAAAGGGGGAAGATGGGGGAAGAGGGGGGAAGAAGAGGGAAGAGGAGGAAGATAAGGGAAGAAGGGAAAATGCAGGAAGAGGGGGGAAGATAAGGGAAGAAGAGGAAGATGAGGGAGAGGGAAAAGATGAGGGACGTATGTGAAAATGAGCGAAGAGGGAAGAGGAGGAAGTTGAGGGAAGAGGGGAAAGATGATTAAAGAAGGGGAGGGAGGAGGTAAGATCAGGAAGATGAGAGAAGAGGGGGAAGATGAGGGAAAAGGGGGAAGGTGAAGGACAAAGGGGAAGATGAGGGAAGAGGGGGAAGATGAGGGAAGAAGGGCAAAGGTGAAGGAAGCGGGGGGGGGTGGTAAGAGGGAAACGGGGGAAGATAATGGAAGAAGAGAAGATGAGGAGAAGAGGGGGAAGGTGAAGGAAGAGGGAGAAGATGAAGGAAAAGGGGGAAGATGATTGAAGAGAGGGAAAATGACGGGAGAGGATGAATATGAGAGAAGAGGGGAAGATGAGGGAAGTGGAGGAAGATAAGGGAAGAGAGGGAAGACGAGGGAAGAGGGGGAAGATGAGGGAAGATGAAGAAAAAAGGGGAATATGATGAAAGAGGGGGAAGATGAGGATAGGGGGGGGAAGATGAGGGAAGAGGGGGAAGGTAATGGAAGAGGAGGAAGATGAGGGAAAAGGGGGGGATGAGGGAAGAGGGAGAAGTGACGGAAGATGGGGGAAGATAATGAAAGAGGGGGAAGATGAGGGAAGATGAGGAAAGATGGAGGAAGAAGAGGGAAGAGCGGGAAGATGATGGAAGATGGGGAGGAAGATAAAGGAAGAGGGAAGAAGAGGGGGGAGATGAAGGAAGATGGGGGAAGATGAGGGGGATGGTGAGGGAAGAGGGGAAGAGGAGGAGGAAGAGGGAAGAGGGTGAAGATGAGGGAAGAGCGGGAAGTTGAAGGAAGAAGAGGGAAGATAAGGGAAGAGGAGGAAGATGAATGAAGAGGGGGGGAAGATGAGGGAGAGGCGGAAGTTGAGGGAAAAGGGGAAGATGAGCGAAGAGGGGGAAGATGAGGAAAGAGAGGGGAAGATGCGGGAAGAGAGGAAAGATGAGGGAAAAGCGGGAAGTTGAGGGAAGAGGAGAGAAGATAAAGGGAGAGGAGGAAGAAGATGAGGGAAGACGGGGAAAATGAGGGAGGAGCGGGAAAATGAGGGAAGAGGGGGAAGGTAATGGAAGAGGAGGAAGATGAGGGAAAAGGGGGGGATGAGGGAAGAGGGAGAAATGACGGAAGATGGGGGAAGATAATGAAAGAGGGGGAAGATGAGGGAAGATGAGGAAAGATGGAGGAAGAAGAGGGAAGAGCGGGAAGATGATGGAAGATGGGGAGGAAGATAAAGGAAGAGGGAAGAAGAGGGGGGAGATGAAGGAAGATGGGGGAAGATGAGGGGGATGGTGAGGGAAGAGGGGAAGAGGAGGAGGAAGAGGGAAGAGGGTGAAGATGAGGGAAGAGGGGGAAGTTGAAGGAAGAAGAGGGAAGATAAGGGAAGAGGAGGAAGATGAATGAAGAGGGGGGGAAGATGAGGGAGAGGCGGAAGTTGAGGGAAAAGGGGAAGATGAGCGAAGAGGGGGAAGATGAGGAAAGAGAGGGGAAGATGCGGGAAGAGAGGAAAGATGAGGGAAAAGCGGGAAGTTGAGGGAAGAGGAGAGAAGATAAAGGGAGAGGAGGAAGAAGATGAGGGAAGACGGGGAAAATGAGGGAGGAGCGGGAAAATGAGGGAAGAGGGGCAAGATGAGGAAAGACGAGGAAGATGAGGGAAGAAGGATTAGATGAAGGAAGAGGAGGAAGATGATGGAAGAGGGAGAAGATGAAGGAAAAGGGAGAAGGTGCAGAAAGAGGGGAAGATGAAGGAAGAGGGGGAACGATGAGAGAAGAGGAGAAAAAATAAAAAAATGAGGGAAGATGAGGGAGGACTAGGAAGATGAGAGAAGAAGGGGAAGATGAAGGAATACTGGGAAGATGAGGGTAGATGGGGAAAGATGAGGGAAGAGTGGCGAATATGAGTGAAGAGGGGGATGATGAAGGAAGAGGAAAAGGTGAGTGAAGAGGGAGAAGTTGAGGGAGGAAGGGGGAAGAAGAGGGAAGGGACAGGAAGATGAGGGAAGAGGGGAAAGAGGAGGTAAGAGGGAGGAAAGATGAGGGAAGAGGGGGAAGATGAGGGAAGAGAGGGAAGATGAGTAAAGAGGGGGAAGATGAGGAATGAAAGGGAAGATGAGGTGTTGGAAATTTCCAACAGGTATTCTCATCCCTAATACAACAGGATGTATTTCCTGTATTAGGCTTCATACACATCTAATGTTCATTTAATAATCCTTAATACAACAAGATGTATTTCCTGTATTAAGAGTAATAATTGACTAACACTACTAATACGTAGTTTAGTATTGTAGAATTTACTGTATTAGGTTGTGGAACATCATGTAATTTCTCCTAGAATTGTGTAGTGTTGCGTCAGCCACGCACGGGGGATAAAATTTCCACATACCTGTAGATCTAACACCAATGTAACCATTTACTTTCCTTTATTTTGGAATAATAATTTAGTAATAGGTTTACTTTAAATATACAATAGTTTGCTGGAATTTCTTTACCCAGCTTAATCGCTGTTCCAGTAAATCATATCATAATCTAACATCATTTCCACCACCAAGCCCGTATTGTTTTATTTGTGCCGTCTACATTAACTGACGTGCACTGTGAGAAGTAAACATCACCACATAAAGTATTTATCTAAATCATCAAGAGTGTTCATACACGCCCCCTTCCCTATTTAGCGTTAATAAATAAATATAATTTATGCTCGAATCCTCACGGCGAGCTATTGCGCATGCGCGACTTTGGGGAAGGAGAGAAGGGGAGGACTCTCGCCATATTTGCGATCAACAAGTGGTGCTCCGTAAGTGGTCCAAAATCTTCTCATCCAACCGGCATCCGAACATCTTTAGATGCTGGATTGAGGACGCAGCTTCCCAGAATCACGGACACCAGTTCGGCAGGCATTTTTACCTCATTTGTTCTATTTAACGAGCTCTTAAATAAGATCATGTAGGTGCCATGTCGTTATGATGCGGGCGTAAAAATATTCCCATGTAAGTGCAGCTCTTTCCCCTCCAAATATTTAGATATTACCGTATATGTGTGTGAATACTAGTTTGGAGGTGGAAATTACGGAATTATCATTATTGCAGCATGGTGCAACACCCTTGAGGAAGCGTGTGACCGCCATACCCTCACGTGTGCCAAGTAACACTATCTCAAACTGTTTCCAGCCTGGCGTACAGTGGACTGCATCTACGTCCCTCTGTCACAGCTGAGATATAATCAGTTTTCATTGTAGATAGTATCTTATTATTCAGAGTCCATATCCATATATATATATATATATATATATATATATATATATATATATATATATATATATATATATATATATATATATATATATATATATATATATATATATATATATATATATATATATATCTACATATCTGATACTGCCAGTTATGCATTATTAATCTTCATATGACAGTAGTATTTTGCATTATATATTTTACTCATTATTTATGTGTGTGCATATTATAATTATTATTATTGCATAATATGTGTTCCACATAGATTAATCTTATAGAATACCCCCCAAAATGTGTCATGGGAGGCTGGCTCTAGAATTATATAATTTACAGTCATTGCTTAATTAATAGAATTCATTCATATAATCATAGATCTATAAGCCACTGATTTCTCATTTAATTACTCATTCTTGTCCTTCGAGCTATCTTAGAATTTATCATTATTTTACATTCACATAATTATACATTTTCTTAATATTATACTGGAGCTAGATTTCCCCACATGAGGGAAGAGTGGGGAAGATGAAGAAAAAAGAAGGAAGATGTGGGGAGAGGGGGGGAATGGTGCAGAAGGAGGGATGAAGATGAGGGAAGTGGTTGGAAGGTGAAGGAAGAGGGGTAAATGAAGGAAGAGGGGGAAGATGAGGGAAGAGCGGGGAAGATGAGGGAAGGGCGGGGAAGATGAGAGACGAGGGGAGAAGATGATGGAAGATGAGGGGAGGGAGAGGAAGGAAGATGAAGGGACTAGATGCATTGATAGATAGATATATAATAGGATAGATCCTCTCCTCTTTCCTCCTTCCTCCTCGCTCGCCTCCTCCTCTTTCCTCTTCGCCCTCCTACTCCTCCTTCCTCCTCCTCCTCCTCCCTCCTCCTTCTTCCTCCTTGCTCTCCTCCTCCTTCCTCGTCGCCCTCCTGCTCCTCGATCTCCTCATTGCCCTCCTTCTTCGACCTCCTCCTCCTTCCTCCTCGCTCACCCCCTCCTTCCTCCTCGGCCTCCTCCTTCCTCCTCACCCTCCTCCCCCTTCCTCCTCGCTCTCCTCCTCCATCCTCCACGCCCTACTCCTTCCTCGCTCTCCTCCTTCCTCCTCGCCCTCCTCTTTCGTCCTCGCCCTCCTCGTCCTTCCTCCTCGCCCTACTCCTCTTTCCTCCTCGCCCTACTCCTCTTTCCTCCTCGCCCTACTCCTCTTCCCTCCTCGCCCTACTCCTCCTTCCTCCTCGCCCTACTCCTCCTACCTCTTCCTCGTTCCTCCTCCTTCCTCCTCGCCCTCCTCGTCCTTCCTTCTCGCCCTCCTCCCTCCTCCTCGACCTCCTCCCTCCTCCTCGCCCTCCTCCTCCTTCCTTCTCGCCCTCCTCCTCCTTCTACTCACCCTCCTCCTCCTCCTTCCTTCTTGCCCTTCTTCTAACTCCACTTTCTTCCTCCTCGGCCTCCTCCTCCTCCTCCTTCCTCTTCGCCCTCCTCCTTCCTCCTCCTCTTTCCTCCTGGCCCTCCTCCTTCCTTCTCGACCTCCTCCTTCCCCCTCCCTTCTCGCCCTCCTCCTCCTTCCTTCTCGCCCTCTTCCTCCTTCCTTCTCGCCCTCCTCGTTACTTCTCACTGGCCTCCTCCTCTCTCGCCCTCCTCCTTCCCCCTCCCTCCTCTCCCTACTCCTCCTCGTTCCTCCTCGCCCTCCTCCTTCCTCCTCGCCATCCTCCTCCTCCTTACTCCTCGGCCTCCTCCTTCCTACTCGCCCTCTTCCTCCTCCTTAATCCTCGCCCTCCTCCTTCCTCCTCGCCCTACTCCTCCTTCCTCCCTCTTCGCCCTCTTCCTCCTTCTTCCACCTTGCTCTCCTCCTTTTTCCTCCTCCTTCCTCCTCGCCCTCCTTTTTCCTCGCCCTACTCCTCCTCGCCCTTCTTCCTTGCCCTACTCCTCCTTCCTCCTCGCTCTCCTCATCCTCAACGTCCTCTTTACTTCCTCCTCTACCTCATCCTTCTTCCTCCTCTGCCATGACCTCCTCCTCCTCCTTCCTACTCAACTTCATCTTCTTACCTGGAATTCTTCCTCCCTCCTCCTCGACCTCTTCCTAAAAAAATGAATAAAAATGATGAACTAACCTTTATTATGATATTGTTTCTTTTGATTAAATGTTGAAATATACTTTTATATTTCTACATTTATATAAATAACAGCAATAAAAAACTACGAATATGAAACATTTAAGGTTGCCACAAGGTTTCAATTTTTTTTAGCCAACGTTTCATGCAATACGTTTTAGAAACTTATTTACATCCAGACAAAATTACGCATCTAATGCGTGAAAACAAACGTTGCTAATACTTTCCAACACTTTCCAGATATGTTGTGGCAACCTAAAATTGTTTCCTGGGCAGTGTCGTCAGGGAGAGAGAAGCACCCCCAGTGTGGTCGGGGAGAGGGAAGCCGCCCGCAGTGTGGTCGGGGAGAGGGAAGCCCCCCCATTGTAGTCGGGGAGAGGGAAGCCGCCCCAGTGTGGTCGGAAAGAGGGATGCCGCCCCAATGGGTCTGGGAGAGGGAGGACCATCAGTGTGGTCGGGGAGAGGGAAACCGCCCCCAGTGTGGTCGGGGAGTTGAAGCCCCCACAGTGTGGTCGTGGAGAGAGAAGCCCCACAGTGTGGTTGAGGAGAGGGAAGCCCCCACAGAGAGGTCGGGGAGAGGGAAGCCCCCAGTGTGGTCGGGGAGAGGGGAGACCCCTAGTGAGGTCGGGGAGAGGGAAGCCCACCAGTGTGGTCGGGGAGAGAGGAGCCACCAGTGTGGTCGGGGAGAGGAAAGCCGCCCCCCGGTGTGGTCAGGGAGAAGGAAGCCCCCAGTGTGGTCGGGGAGAGGAAAGCCGCCCCCCGGTGTGGTCAGGGAGAAGGAAGCCCCCAGTGTGGTCGGGGTGTGGGAAGCCGCCCCCAGTGTGGTCGGGGAGAGGGAAGCCGCCTAGAGTGTGGTCGGGGAGAGGGAAGCCCCCTCCAGTGTGATCAGGGAGAGGGAAGCCGCCCCCAGTGTGGTCGAGGAGAGGGAAGCCGCCCACAGTGTGGTCGAGGAGAGGGAGGTCCCCCCCCCCTCCAGTGTGGTCGAGGAGATAGAAGCCCCCCCAGTGTGGTCGGGGAGAGGGAAGCCGCCCCAGTGTGGTCGGGGAGAGAGATACCGCCCCAATGGGTCAGGGAGAGGGAGGACCATCAGTGTGGTCGGGGAGAGGGAAACCGCCCCCAGTGTGGTCGGGGAGTTGAAGCCCCCACAGTGTGGTCGTGGAGAGAGAAGCCCCCCAAGGTGGTTGAGGAGAGGGAAGCCCCCAGTGTGGTCGGGGAGAGGGGAGACCCCTAGTGAGGTCGGGGAGAGGGAAGCCCCCCAGTGTGGTCGGGGAGAGGGAAGCCCCCAGTGTGGTCGGGGAGAGGGGAGACCCCTAGTGAGGTCGGGGAAAGGGAAGCCCACCAGTGTGGTCGGGGAGAGGGAAGACCCCCAGTGTGGTCGGGGAGAGGGAAGACCCCCAGTGTGGTCGGGGATAGGGAAGCCCACCAGAATGGTCGGGGAGAGGGAAGCCCCCCAGTGTGGTCGGGGAGAGGGAAGACCCCCAGTGTGGTCGGGGAGAGGGAAGACCCCCAGTGTGGTCGGGGATAGGGAAGCCCACCAGAATGGTCGGGGAGAGGGAAGACCCCCAGTGTGGTCGGGGATAGGGAAGCCCCCCAAGTGTGGTCGGGGAGAGGGGAGACCCCTAGTGAGGTCGGGGAGAGGGAAGCCCACAAGTGTGGTCGGGGAGAGGGAAGACCCCCAGTGTGGTCGGGGAGTTGAAGACCCCCAGTGTGGTCGGGGAGAGGGAAGCCCACCAGTGTGGTCGGGGGTAGGGAAGCCCCCCCAGTGTGGTCGGGGAGAGGGGAGACCCCTAGTGAGGTCGGGGAGAGGGAAGCCCACCAGTGAGGTCGGGGAGAGGGAAGTCCACCAGTGTGGTCGGGGAGAGGGAAGACCTCCCTCCCAGTGTGGTTTGGGAGAGGGAAGCCGCCCCCAGTGTGGTCGGAAAAAGGGAAGGCCCCCCCCCCCAATGTGGTAGGGGAGGGGCAAGCCCTCCCAGTGTGGTCGGGGATAGGGAAGCCCCCCTAGTGAGGTCGGGGAGAGGGAAGCCCCCGTAGTGTGGTCGGGGAGAGGGGAGACCCCTAGTGAGGTCGGGGAGAGGGAAGACCCCCAGTGTGGTCGGGGATAGGGAAGCCCCCCCAGTGTGGTCGGGGAGAGGGAAGCCCCCAGTGTGGTCGGGGATAGGGAAGCCCTCCCAGTGAGGTCGGGGAGAGGGAAGACCCCCAGTGTGGTCGGGGATAGGGAAGCCCCCCCAGTGTGGTCGGGGAGAGGGGAGACCCCTAGTGAGGTCGGGGAGAGGGAAGACCCCAGTGTGGTTGGGGATAGGGAAGCCCCCCCAGTGTGGTCGGGGAGAGGGGAGACCCCAGTGTGGTCGGGGAGAAGGAAGACCCCAGTGTGGTCGGGGAGAAGGAAGACCCCAGTGTGGTCGGGGAGAAGGATTAAGACCCCAGTGTTGGTCGGGGAGAAGGAAGACCCACAGTGTGGTCGGGGAGAGGGAAATCGACCCCAGTGTGGTCGGGGAGTTGAAGCCCCCACAGTGTGGTCGGAGAGAGGGAAGCCCCCCCAGTGTGGTCGAAGAGAGGGAAACCACACCCAGTGCGGTCGGGGTGAGGGAAGCCCCCCCAGTGTGGTCGAGGAGAGGGAAGCCCCCCCCAGTGTGGTCGGGGAGAGAGAAACCACCAGTGTGGTCGGGGAGAGGGAAGCCGCCCCTCGGTGTGGTCGGGGAGAGGGAAGCCTCCAGTGTGGTCGGGGTGTGAAAAGCCGCCCCCAGTGTGGTCGGGGAGAGGGACGCCGCCTCCAGTGTGGTCGGGTGAGGGAAGCCCCCTCCAGTGTGATCATGGAGAGGGAAGCCCCACATTGTGGTCGGGGAGAGGGAAACCGCCCGCTAGTGCTGTCGGGTTGAGGGATGCCGCCCCAATGTGTGTCGGGGAGAGGGAAGCCGCCCTCAGTTTGGTCGGGGAGAGGAAAATCCCCCTCAGTTTGGTGGGGGACAGGGAAGCCGTCTCAGTTTGGTCGGGGAAAGGGAAGCCGCCCCCAGTGTTGTCGGGGAGAGGGAAGCCCACTAGTGAGGTAGGAAAGAGGGAAGCCGCCCCCCCCCCCCCCAGTGTAGTCGGGGTGAGGGAAGGTCCCAAGTGTGGTCGGGGAGAGGGAAGCCGCCTCCCAGTGTCGTCGCGTAGAGGGAAGCCGACCCCAGTAGTAGTAGGGATGACATGCCACAGGCCCTTTTTTTTTTTGGGAGAGGACCCCTGTGGACTGTACAGTCCACAGGCCTTTTTTTTCTGGGGGAAAAAAGGGCCTGTGGCATGTCATGGTTTTCAGGTGAATTTGGGGAGTCACTGATTTGGAATTAGGGAATTCTTATAATGAAAAATAATGTCATACGAGTTTGTTAAAGTTCTTAAGAGAAAAATAATTTCCGAGACTTAGAAGTTTGTTAAGGCCTTATAGGAGAAATTCAAATAACGTATGTAGCGCTTTAGGGTTTCCATGAGAACTCTACGGACATATTTTACATGTTTTCAACTTACAAAAATCGTCTATGTAAGCCTTAGTTATTCATGTAAATTTAGAAAGTTATCTGTGTAAGTCAGGGTTTTCAGGGGTTCGTACCTCACACCCCCCTCCCTCCCCCCCTTACCTCGCAATCTCTCGCGTCACCTTTATTTACCTTACGCCCGGCCAGCCAGTCGCCTCTTATCATATCTTATCTTCACCATAATATCTGGACCGTCCCTCCTCTCTCTCTCCTTTCATTCAGTTCAGTTCAACTATTTTCCAACATCGTATGTTTTCTCCTTTTCATTAAGCAAGTCAGTTTTACACAAATAAATCGTGTTAGTAAGCATGTTCTAGCTCACGTTCCCCCCACCTTAGTCCCCTGTCGTATAATGAATACTATCATTCCAATCCCTCTAAAATTTTAAAATAGCTCTCTCTCGTATCTTCGTTAGTAACAGTCCAATTTCCCTGAAATTTTTACCCTCTGTATTTCAGGCACCGTAAATAAGATCAAAACAGTTATCGAGCTCCAGCGCTTGTCCCCCACCTTATTTCGTTTTATACAAGATCGTTAGTAACAGTCCAATTTCCCTGAAATTTTTACCCTCTGTATTTCAGACACCGTAAATAAAATCAAGTCAGTTACTGAACTCCAGCTCTCGTCCCCGCCTTAGTTCTCCTTCGTATCTTTGTAAATAACCCATCAATTTCCCGAAAATTAAAAGCAGACATACTTCAAAGTTAGTAAATAAGATCAAGTCTGTTACTGAGCTCCAGCTCTCGTCCCCGCCTTAGTTCTCCTTCGTATCTTTGTAAATAACCCATCAATTTCCCTGAAATTTTTACCCTCTGTATTTCAGACATAGTAAATATGATGTAAACAATTATAAAACTCTAGCTCTTGTCCTCTGTCCAAGTTCACTCCTGTAAATTCATTACTATCAGTCCAAATTCCCCAGAGATTTAAACACCCAACTACATTTTCAGACATAGTAAATAAAAAACAGTTCAGTTATCAAGTTTCAACTCTTGTCCCCCAGCTTAGTTCATTTTGTACAAGTTCTTTATTTTCCAACTAAATCACCTGAGATTTAAGATCACCTTATTTTCTAACGTAGTAAAATTAATCTGGACATTAGCAAAGCTCCATTTCCTCAGCCTTAGATCATCAGACATAAATATATTCGATCAAGTCCCTCTCCAGCCTATCTGTTTATCAGAGTATTTACTTTACCCTTCTCATCCCCAACGTATCAATCCCCAACGTATCAAAACCTTCAATAATCATACTGTATTTGCATATTTTCTCTATATTCAGCTGTGTTCTTCACATTTTGTCCATGTTTTCTATGTTCACTCCATGTTCTTCAAATGTTCACAGTCCCATTCAGTTCATATTTCACAAGTATCTCCATTTTTTCTGTAATCTTTCTCTTAGTCTCATTACTTTCTCTACAAATTCTAGTCATATTTTCTATGTTTTCATGTTCATCACATGTTCTCTTTACAACTTTTATACTCAATATTCATGCTAACTTCCATATTTTGTGTTCTTTGGCAATATTCATGTTCCTCTACAAGTTCATGTTCCTCACAAGATCACTTCGTTTTTCACCTTCACTTACATGTTTTCTACATTCTTTGTCATATTCTCCATGTTCTTCACAAGTCCATTGTTCATTCTTTGTATTCCCTATTCTCCTTATCATGTTTTCATGTTCACTGTATTCATCAACTTTTCTTACATATGTTCTTTGCCATGTTCCCCATATGTTCTCTGGGTTTTTCCCCTATC
This sequence comes from Procambarus clarkii, assembly GCF_040958095.1. Classification (NCBI taxonomy): domain Eukaryota; kingdom Metazoa; phylum Arthropoda; class Malacostraca; order Decapoda; family Cambaridae; genus Procambarus; species Procambarus clarkii. The sequence continues at coordinate 28,228,872 of NC_091223.1, forward strand.
TAACATTCCTTAACTAAAAAAATCTTTCACCAATCAACTAAAAACATAGTCACTTTCGTCATTTCTCAACTAAACTTATTATCCAGTCAACTAAAAATAGTCAGAAATAGCCTCGTTCAACACTGTTCTTAACTAAAACAACCTTTCTCTTAGCTAAAAATTGTCAAAGGAAACTTCTTTCAGCACTTTCTTAACAGCCGCTATGTTTCATCAAGAAAAATTGTCAAAGGAAACTTTCCATAACTGTTCATAACTAGCTTTTTATCCATCTTCAATCAACTAAAAATAATAACTTTCATCATTTCTTAACTAAACTTATTCCCCAGTCATCAGAAAATAAGTGTTCTTCATGTTTCATTGTCATTTCATAACTAAAATTAACCATCAATTAACAGAAAAAGCCATGTTCACCATGTTTTGTCTTTTTGCTTAACTAAAATTATGTTTTGTCAAGTAAGAAAAAATAACCAAAGATATCTTTCATCGCTGTTCTTAACTGACATTATACTTTGGGGAGCACAAAAATAGTCTCCCTCGTCATGTTTTATCTTTTCCTTAACTAAAGTATTCATCAGTCAACTAAAAAATAGTTACTTCATCATGTTTCCTTGTCATTTCTTAACTGAAATATCACTTCTCTCATTTAAAATAGTCATGTGTAACCTCTTTCCAACACTGTTCTTAACTAAAGTAGCCTTTCACTTCGCTAAAATAGTCATATTCGTCATTGTTCCTAACTAAAATTATATGTCGTTAAGTAAGAAATATAGTCAAAGACACTCTTCGAGACATCAAGGACTTACTCAAAGACATCAAAGTTGCACTCAAAGACATCCTTTGAGACATCAAAGACATCCTTTGAGACATCAAAGACATCCTTTAAGACTTCAATGGGACTCTTCGAGATATCAAAAGACACTCTCAAACACTCAAAAATTTACTTGCATCCTCAAAGTTATTCTCAGAGGCATAAAAGTAATTCTCAGAGCTATCAAACTTGTTCTCAAAGTCATCAAAGTTATTCACAGAGTCATCAAAGTTAATCTAAGACATCATTTTTCATCAAAGATATTCTCTCTAAACCATCAATGTTCTTCTCTAAGACATAAAAGTTATTCTCTATGTCATCAAAAAGTTATTCTCTGAGCTAACAAAATACTACTCATGTTCTCAAAGACGTTCTCCAATTCATCAAAGTTGTTTCAAAGACATCAAAGTTAATCTCAGAGTTATCCAAAGATATTCTCATGTCCACAAAAGTTAATCCAAGAGACGTCAAAGTTAATCTCAGACATCTTCGTTCATAAAAGTTATTCTCAGAGACATCTAAAGTTATTCTTTAAGACAACAAAGTCTTTCTCAGAGTCATCAAAGTTATTCTCAGAGTCACCTTTGTTATTCAAAGAAGCCTTCCGAGACATCCTCGTTCAACAAAAACTGTCCTCAGAGCCATCAAAAAGTTAAATACAGTCGTCAAAGTTATTCTCTAAGTATCTTTTCGTTCATCAGAGAAGCTTTCTAAGACATCTTTGTTCATCCAAGTTGTTCTCTAAGACATCAATCTTGTTCTCTAAGACATCAAAGATGTTCTCTAAATCATAAAGTTAATCTCTAAGTTACCTTCGTTCCTCAGAGAAACTTTCCAAAACATCTTTGTTCATCAAACTTGTTTTCAAAGTCACCAAAAGTTAATCTAAGACATCTTTTTTCATCAAAGTTATTTTCAGAGACATCTAAAGTTATTATGTAAGACATAAAAGTTATTCTCAGAGTCATCAAATGTTATTCTCGAAGTCATCAAAGATATTTTCAGAGACATCTAAAGTTAATTTCTATGTTATAAAAGTTATTCTCAGAGACATCAAAGTTGTTCTCTAAACATCAATGTTGTTCTCCAAGACATCAAAGATGTTCTCAAAATCATAAAAGTTATTCCCAGAGCTATCAAGGTTATTCTCAAAGTCATCAAAGTTATTCAAAGAGCTAACAAAAGTTATTCTCTAAGTAACCTTTCGTTCATCAGAGAAGCTTTCTAAGACATCTTCGTTCATCAATGTTGATCTCTAAGTCACCTTGGTTCACCGAAGAAACTCTCCTTCTTCCATCAAGTTATACTTTAAGACAACATTGTTGTTCTCTAAGACATCTTCAGGCATAAAATTTCTCTCCAAATGTAACTAGTTCAGCTTTTCATATCAAACTTACACTTCTGTTAAATATATTTTCTTAGACATTTTACCTTTTAAACTGTTCTCTGAACTACACTGTTCAAACCTACGTAACCTATCCTCTCCACCCAATGTTACTTAGTTAACGTAACGTTCCTAAACCTAACTTTACCTATCCTAACATAACTTACCTTACCTTACCTATCTTACCTAACTTTACCTATCTTACCTATCTTACCTAACTTAATCTTACTTTCCCAAACTGATGTATCCTAACTTATCTAGTCCAACCAGACATGCTCTAACTTACATAAGTATTCCTTCTTGTCTTTTGTGTTTCGTCAATCAGTGTCTCATATTCATTTACTCATTTCATTAGTTAATTTCTCAAATGGTCACTTATGGATTTCAAGTGCTGTTTGTTATATATGGGCATTTACTCATTAGTTAATTTCTCAAATGGTCACTTATGCATTTCAAGTGCTATTTGTTAGAGATTGGATATTTAAGCATTTCATTAGTTAATTTCTCAAATGGTCACTTATGGATTTCAAGTGCTATTTGTTATATATGGGCATTTACTCATTTCATTAGTTAATTTCTCAAATGGTCACTTATGGATTTCAAGTGCTATTTGTTATATATGGGCATTTACTCATTTCATTAGTTAATTTCTCAAATGGTCACTTATGCGTTTCAAGTGCTATTTGTTAGAGATTGGATATTTAAGCATTTCAAAGAATTTTTGTTATATATGGGCATTTACTCATTTCAAGGGATAATTTCTCAAATGGACGTTTTTTTTTTTGCATTTCAAGTGTTATTTGTTTAAGATTGGGTGTTTAACCATTTCAAAGGTTTTTGTTATATATGGGAACTTACTCGTTTCAAGGGCCAATTTCTCAAATGGTCATTTTTGCAGATCAAGGGTTATTTGTTAAAGTTCATCAAGTTGCTCATAAGTTGTATTTATTATGTTTGTTATCATTTATTCTTATTCCCCAACCCCTTAACCTAACCTCTTGTAATCGTAGTGTATTTGGTAGGTTCTAGCTTATGTTCTTATTCCCCAACCCCTTAACCTAACCTCTTGTAATCTTAGTGTATTTAGTAGGTTCTATCTTATGTTCTTATTCCCCAACCCTTTAACCTAACCTTTCAAATGTAGTTTATTGTGTTTTGACATATTTGTTGAATATATTATCCTTTTCCTAACCTTTCAGATGTAGTTTTGTTTCTCCTTTGTATATTTTTACCCAAACCATCTTTCATTCTTTACTTTGATTCTCCTACTCCTTCTAACCCTCCTTTTCTATCTCTCTCCCTTATTCTCTCTCTTCCTCCCCCTCTCTCTCCCTCATTTGCTCAAATGCTCTTGTTTCTCAAATTCAAGTCTTATTGCTCCCATTCTCACACCCTCACTCTCATTCACTTAGTTTTTCTTTTTCTCAATTCAAGTCTTAGTGCTCCCATGCCCATACTCTCTCTCATTCTCTCTTCTTTGGTCCCATTTTCTTCCGCCCCCTCTCTCTTACTCCGTGCTCTTCTTTCATGCTCTCACTCCCTTGAGCTCTTGTTTCTCAATTTCAAGTCTTAGTAGATCTGATTCTTTACTATTGTAATTTTTATTATTACTATGATAAAGAATGAACTTATATGTGAAAACAAAGTAAAGAAGGAAAGAAGGTTTGGGTAAAAATATACAAAGGAGAAACAAAGAATGAAAGATGGTTTGGGTAAAAATATACAAAGGAGAAACAAAACTACATCTGAAAGGTTAGGAAAAGGATAATATATTCAACAAATATGTCAAAACACAATAAACTACATTTGAAAGGTTAGGTTAAAGGGTTGGGGAATAAGAACATAAGATAGAACCTACTAAATACACTAAGATTACAAGAGGTTAGGTTAAGGGGTTGGGGAATAAGAACATAAGCTAGAACCTACCAAATACACTACGATTACAAGAGGTTAGGTTAAGGGGATGGGGAATAAGAATAAATGATAACAAACATAATAAATACAACTTATGAGCAACTTGATGAACTTTAACAAATAACCCTTGATCTGCAAAAATGACCATTTGAGAAATTGGCCCTTGAAACGAGTAAGTTCCCATATATAACAAAAACCTTTGAAATGGTTAAACACCCAATCTTAAACAAATAACACTTGAAATGCAAAAAAAAAAACGTCCATTTGAGAAATTATCCCTTGAAATGAGTAAATGCCCATATATAACAAAAATTCTTTGAAATGCTTAAATATCCAATCTCTAACAAATAGCACTTGAAACGCATAAGTGACCATTTGAGAAATTAACTAATGAAATGAGTAAATGCCCATATATAACAAATAGCACTTGAAATCCATAAGTGACCATTTGAGAAATTAACTAATGAAATGAGTAAATGCCCATATATAACAAATAGCACTTGAAATCCATAAGTGACCATTTGAGAAATTAACTAATGAAATGCTTAAATATCCAATCTCTAACAAATAGCACTTGAAATGCATAAGTGACCATTTGAGAAATTAACTAATGAGTAAATGCCCATATATAACAAATAGCACTTGAAATCCATAAGTGACCATTTGAGAAATTAACTAATGAAATGAGTAAATGAATACTCAATGTATTATTGAGTAATGAAATGAATTATTGAAATGAATGAATACTCAATGTATTATTGAGTAATGAAATGTAAATGAAATGAGTAAATGAATGAGACACTGATTGACGAAACACAAAAGACAAGAAGGAATACTTATGTAAGTTAGAGCATGTCTGGTTGGACTAGATAAGTTAGGATACATCAGTTTGGGAAAGTAAGATTAAGTTAGGTAAGACAAGTTAGGTTAGGATAGGATAGGTAAGATAAGTTAAATAAGTTAGGTAAAGTTAGGTTAAGTTAGGGAAGGTAAGGTAAGTTATGTTAGGATAGGTAAAGTTAGGTAAGATAGGGAAGGTAAGGTAAGTTATGTTAGGATAGGTAAAGTTAGGTTATGAAAGTTAAGTTAGGTAAGATAGGTAAAGTTAGGTAAGATAGGTAAGATAGGTTAAGCAGGTTAAGTTAGGAAAGGTAGGTAAGGTAAGGTAACATAGGTAAAGTTAGGTAAGATAGGTAAAGTTAGGTAAGATAGGTAAGGTAAGGTAAGTTATGTTAGGATAGGTAAAGTTAGGTTTAGGAACGTTACGTTAACTAAGTAACATTGGGTGGAGAGGATAGGTTACGTAGGTTTGAACAGTGTAGTTCAGAGAACAGTTTAAAAGGTAAAATGTCTAAGAAAATATATTTAACTGAAGTGTAAGTTTGATATGAAAAGCTGAACTAGTTACATTTGGAGAGAAATTTTATGCCTGAAGATGTCTTAGAGAACAACAATGTTGTCTTAAAGTATAACTTGATGGAAGAAGGAGAGTTTCTTCGGTGAACCAAGGTGACTTAGAGATCAACATTGATGAACGAAGATGTCTTAGAAAGCTTCTCTGATGAACGAAAGGTTACTTAGAGAAGAACTTTTGTTAGCTCTTTGAATAACTTTGATGACTTTGAGAATAACCTTGATAGCTCTGGGAATAACTTTTATGATTTTGAGAACATCTTTGATGTCTTGGAGAACAACATTGATGTTTAGAGAACAACTTTGATGTCTCTGGGAATAACTTTTATAACATAGAAATTAACTTTAGATGTCTCTGAAAATATCTTTGATGACTTCGAGAATAACATTTGATGACTCTGAGAATAACTTTTATGTCTTACATAATAACTTTAGATGTCTCTGAAAATAACTTTGATGAAAAAAGATGTCTTAGATTAACTTTTGATGACTTTGAAAACAAGTTTGATGAACAAAGATGTTTTGGAAAGTTTCTCTGAGGAACGAAGGTAACTTAGAGATTAACTTTATGATTTAGAGAACATCTTTGATGTCTTAGAGAACAAGATTGATGTCTTAGAGAACAACTTGGATGAACAAAGATGTCTTAGAAAGCTTCTCTGATGAACGAAAAGATACTTAGAGAATAACTTTGACGACTGTATTTAACTTTTTGATGGCTCTGAGGACAGTTTTTGTTGAACGAGGATGTCTCGGAAGGCTTCTTTGAATAACAAAGGTGACTCTGAGAATAACTTTGATGACTCTGAGAAAGACTTTGTTGTCTTAAAGAATAACTTTAGATGTCTCTGAGAATAACTTTTATGAACGAAGATGTCTGAGATTAACTTTGACGTCTCTTGGATTAACTTTTGTGGACATGAGAATATCTTTGGATAACTCTGAGATTAACTTTGATGTCTTTGAAACAACTTTGATGAATTGGAGAACGTCTTTGAGAACATAAGTAGTATTTTGTTAGCTCAGAGAATAACTTTTTGATGACATAGAGAATAACTTTTATGTCTTAGAGAAGAACATTGATGGTTTAGAGAGAATATCTTTGATGAAAAATGATGTCTTAGATTAACTTTGATGACTCTGTGAATAACTTTGATGACTTTGAGAACAAGTTTGATAGCTCTGAGAATTACTTTTATGCCTCTGAGAATAACTTTGAGGATGCAAGTAAATTTTTGAGTGTTTGAGAGTGTCTTTTGATATCTCGAAGAGTCCCATTGAAGTCTTAAAGGATGTCTTTGATGTCTCAAAGGATGTCTTTGATGTCTCAAAGGATGTCTTTGAGTGCAACTTTGATGTCTTTGAGTAAGTCCTTGATGTCTCGAAGAGTGTCTTTGACTATATTTCTTACTTAACGACATATAATTTTAGTTAGGAACAATGACGAATATGACTATTTTAGCGAAGTGAAAGGCTACTTTAGTTAAGAACAGTGTTGGAAAGAGGTTACACATGACTATTTTAAATGAGAGAAGTGATATTTCAGTTAAGAAATGACAAGGAAACATGATGAAGTAACTATTTTTTAGTTGACTGATGAATACTTTAGTTAAGGAAAAGATAAAACATGACGAGGGAGACTATTTTTGTGCTCCCCAAAGTATAATGTCAGTTAAGAACAGCGATGAAAGATATCTTTGGTTATTTTTTCTTACTTGACAAAACATAATTTTAGTTAAGCAAAAAGACAAAACATGGTGAACATGGCTTTTTCTGTTGATTGATGGTTAATTTTAGTTATGAAATGACAATGAAACATGAAGAACACTGTTATTTTCTGATGACTGGGGAATAAGTTTAGTTAAGAAATGATGAAAGTTATTATTTTTAGTTGATTGAAGATGGATAAAAAGCTAGTTATGAACAGTTTTGGAAAGTTTCCTTTGACAATTTTTCTTGATGAAACATAGCGGCTGTTAAGAAAGTGCTGAAAGAAGTTTCCTTTGAAAATTTTTAGCTAAGAGAAAGGTTGTTTTAGTTAAGAACAGTGTTGAACGAGGCTATTTCTGACTATTTTTAGTTGACTGGATAATAAGTTTAGTTGAGAAATGACGAAAGTGACTATGTTTTTAGTTGATTGGTGAAAGATTTTTTAGTTAAGGAATGTTAGATAGGGGAAAAACCCAGAGAACATATGGGGAACATGGCAAAGAACATATGTAAGAAAAGTTGATGAATACAGTGAACATGAAAACATGATAAGGAGAATAGGGAATACAAAGAATGAACAATGGACTTGTGAAGAACATGGAGAATATGACAAAGAATGTAGAAAACATGTAAGTGAAGGTGAAAAACGAAGTGATCTTGTGAGGAACATGAACTTGTAGAGGAACATGAATATTGCCAAAGAACACAAAATATGGAAGTTAGCATGAATATTGAGTATAAAAGTTGTAAAGAGAACATGTGATGAACATGAAAACATAGAAAATATGACTAGAATTTGTAGAGAAAGTAATGAGACTAAGAGAAAGATTACAGAAAAAATGGAGATACTTGTGAAATATGAACTGAATGGGACTGTGAACATTTGAAGAACATGGAGTGAACATAGAAAACATGGACAAAATGTGAAGAACACAGCTGAATATAGAGAAAATATGCAAATACAGTATGATTATTGAAGGTTTTGATACGTTGGGGATTGATACGTTGGGGATGAGAAGGGTAAAGTAAATACTCTGATAAACAGATAGGCTGGAGAGGGACTTGATCGAATATATTTATGTCTGATGATCTAAGGCTGAGGAAATGGAGCTTTGCTAATGTCCAGATTAATTTTACTACGTTAGAAAATAAGGTGATCTTAAATCTCAGGTGATTTAGTTGGAAAATAAAGAACTTGTACAAAATGAACTAAGCTGGGGGACAAGAGTTGAAACTTGATAACTGAACTGTTTTTTATTTACTATGTCTGAAAATGTAGTTGGGTGTTTAAATCTCTGGGGAATTTGGACTGATAGTAATGAATTTACAGGAGTGAACTTGGACAGAGGACAAGAGCTAGAGTTTTATAATTGTTTACATCATATTTACTATGTCTGAAATACAGAGGGTAAAAATTTCAGGGAAATTGATGGGTTATTTACAAAGATACGAAGGAGAACTAAGGCGGGGACGAGAGCTGGAGCTCAGTAACAGACTTGATCTTATTTACTAACTTTGAAGTATGTCTGCTTTTAATTTTTGGGAAATTGATGGGTTATTTACAAAGATACGAAGGAGAACTAAGGCGGGAACGAGAGCTGGAGTTCAGTAACTGACTTGATTTTATTTACGGTGTCTGAAATACAGAGGGTAAAAATTTCAGGGAAATTGGACTGTTACTAACGATCTTGTATAAAACGAAATAAGGTGGGGGACAAGCGCTGGAGCTCGATAACTGTTTTGATCTTATTACGGTGCCTGAAATACAGAGGGTAAAAATTTCAGGGAAATTGGACTGTTACTAACGAAGATACGAGAGAGAGCTAAGGCGGAGGACAAGCGCTGGAGCTTGGTAACTAAATTACTGTATTGAACTACGTTTGAAATATGATTATTTTAAAATTTTAGAGGGATTGGAATGATAGTATTCATTATACGACAGGGGACTAAGGTGGGGGGAACGTGAGCTAGAACATGCTTACTAACACGATTTATTTGTGTAAAACTGACTTGCTTAATGAAAAGGAGAAAACATACGATGTTGGAAAATAGTTGAACTGAACTGAATGAAAGGAGAGAGAGAGGAGGGACGGTCCAGATATTATGGTGAAGATAAGATATGATAAGAGGCGACTGGCTGGCCGGGCGTAAGGTAAATAAAGGTGACGCGAGACATTGCGAGGTAAGGGGGGAAGGGAGGGGGGGTGTGAGGTACGAACCCCTGAAAACCCTGACTTACACAGATAACTTTCTAAATTTACATGAATAACTAAGGCTTACATAGACGATTTTTGTAAGTTGAAAACATGTAAAATATGTCCGTAGAGTTCTCATGGAAACCCTAAAGCGCTACATACGTTATTTGAATTTCTCCTATAAGGCCTTAACAAACTTCTAAGTCTCGGAAATTATTTTTCTCTTAAGAACTTTAACAAACTCGTATGACATTATTTTTCATTATAAGAATTCCCTAATTCCAAATCAGTGACTCCCCAAATTCACCTGAAAACCATGACATGCCACAGGCCCTTTTTTCCCCCAGAAAAAAAGGGCCTGTGGACTGTACAGTCCACAGGGGTCCTCTCCCAAAAAAAAAAAAGGGCCTGTGGCATGTCATCCCTACTACTCCCAGTGTGGTCGGGGACAGGGTAGCCTCCACCAGTATGGTCAGGGAGAGAGAAGCCGCCCTCAGTGTGGTCGGGGAGAGGGAAACCGCCCCTCAGTGTGTTCGCGAGAGAGATGCCGCCCCCAGTGTGGTCGGGGAAGCCGCCCCACATTGTGATCGAGGAGAGGGAAGCCGCCCACCCATAGTGTGGTAGGGGAGAGAGAAGCCCCCCCCTCAGTGTGGTCGGGGAGAGGGAAGCCGCCCTCAGTGTGTTCGGGGAGAGGGAGGTCCCCCCCCCTCAGTGTGGTAGGGGAGAGAGAAGAACCCCCCCCCCCCCCCCCCCCAGTGTGTTCGAGGAGAAGGAAGTCGCTCCCAGTGTGGTCGGGGAGAGGGGAAGCCGCCCCCAGTGTGGTCGGGAAGAGGAAAGCCGCCCCCAGTGTGGTCATGAAGAGGAAAGCCGCCCCCAGTGTGGTCCTGGAGAGGGATGCCTCCCCAATGTGGGTCGGGGAGAGGGAAGACCCCCAGTATGTTCGGGAGAGGGACGCCGCCTCCCAGTGTGGTCGGAGAGAGAGAAGCCCCTCCTAGTGTGGTTGGGGGAGATGGAAGCTTCCCCAGTGTGTTCGGGGAGAGGGAGGTCCCCCCCCCTCAGTGTGGTAGGGGAGAGAGAAGAACCCCCCCCCCCCCCAGTGTGTTCGAGGAGAAGGAAGTCGCTCCCAGTGTGGTCGGGGAGAGGGGAAGCCGCCCCCAGTGTGGTCGGGAAGAGGAAAGCCGCCCCCAGTGTGGTCATGAAGAGGAAAGCCGCCCCCAGTGTGGTCCTGGAGAGGGATGCCTCCCCAATGTGGGTCGGGGAGAGGGAAGCCCCCCAGTATGTTCGGGAGAGGGACGCCGCCTCCCAGTGTGGTCGGAGAGAGAGAAGCCCCTCCTAGTGTGGTTGGGGGAGATGGAAGCTTCCCCAGTGTGGTCGGGGAGAGGGATGCCGCCCAAATCTGGTCGGGGAGAGGGAAGCTGCCCCCAGTGTGGTCGAGGAGACATAGTACTGATGATCAGCATGACGGACGAAGACAAGTCTGTCTGGGAAACTAATATTTTAGATTTAGTGTTAACTAACAGGGAAAGATAAATTAGTTACATCGAAATAGGAGTGATCTGGGCTACAGTGATCACAAATAAGTCAGATTTAGCATAGAATGGAATAGATCTGCAGGAGAAAGTCTATTTAAGTGAAAGATGCTCGAAAAGGTTATTTTAATAACCTATGATTTTTTTGGGTCAGGTTATCTTGAGGTTATCTTGAGATGATTTCGGGGCTTTAGTGTCCCCGCGGCCCGGTCCTCAACCAGGCCTCCACCCCCAGCAAGCAGCCCGTGACAGCTGACTAACTCCCAGGTACCTATTTACTGCTAGGTAACAGGGGCATTCAGGGTGAAAGAAACTTTGCCAATTTGTTTCTGCCTCGTGCGGGAATCGAACCCGCGCCACAGAATTACAAGTCCTGCGCGCTATCCACCAGGCTACGAGGCCCCCTTCAGATTCAAATAGGGTCAGGGTCAGGGTCAGGTTCAGGGTCAATTAGATTTGAAAATCCTGGCTATGGTTGTGGGCCGGTCTTAGAGTGAGGCGGAAACCCAGCGATGGGTGATGTAAAGAGGGATTTTGATGTCGATTCAAAATATAATTTATTTAAAAATATTCAAGCAAAGCACAGGAACGTAATAATAGGAATAAAGCACAGAAATAATAATGACCCCAAAATGGATAAGAAGGAATGTGAAGAACCTTATAGATAGAAAGAGAGCTTCATATAAAAGCATTAATTATATATAATAATAACATCAGCCCACCACATCAGCCCCACCAAATCAGCCCACCACATCAGCCCACCACATCAGCTTCACCACATCAGCCCACCATATCAGCCCACCACATCAGCCCACCACATCAGCCCACCACATCAGCTTCACCACATCAGCCCACCACATCAGCTTCACCACATCAGCCCACCACATCAGCTTCACCACATCAGCCCACCACATCAGCTTCACCACATCAGCCCACCACATCAGCTTAACCTTATCAGCCCACCACATCAGCTTCACCACATCAGCCCACCACATCAGCTTCACCACATCAGCCCACCACATCAGCTTCACCACATCAGCCCACCACATCAGCTTCACCACATCAGCCCACCACATCAGCTTCACCACATCAGCCAACCACATCAGCTTCACCACATCAGCCCACCACATCAGCTTCACCACATCAGCCCACCACATCAGCTTCACCACATCAGCCCGCCACATCAGCTTCACCACATCAGCCCACCACATCAGGACCACCACATCAGCCCCACCACATCTGCTCCACCACATCAGCTCCACCTCATCAGCTTCACCACCTCATCCTCACCACATCAGCCTCACCACATCTGCTCCACCACATCAGCTCCACCACATCAGCCTCACCACATCAGCTCCACCACATCAACCTCACCACATCAGCTTTACCACATCAGCCTCACCACATCAGCTTCACCACATCAGCCTCACCACATCAGCTTCACCACATCAGCTTCACCACATCAGCCCACCACATCAGCTTCACCACATCAGCCCACCACATCAGCTTCACCACATCAGCCCCATCACATCACCTCCACCACATCAGCCCCACCACATCAGCTTCACCACATCATCCTCACCACATCAGCCTCACCACATCATCCTCACCACATCAGCCTCACCACATCTGCTCCACCACATCAACTTCAAGACATCAGCCTCACCACATCAGCTCCACCACATCAACCTCACCACATCAGCTTTACCACATCAGCCTCACCACATCAGCTTCACCACATCAGCCCACCACATCAGCTTCACCACATCAGCCCACCACATCAGCTTCACCACATCAGCCAACCACATCAGCTTCACCACATCAGCCCACCACATCAGCTTCACCACATCAGCCCACCACATCAGCTTCACCACATCAGCCCGCCACATCAGCTTCACCACATCAGCCCACCACATCAGGACCACCACATCAGCCCCACCACATCTGCTCCACCACATCAGCTCCACCTCATCAGCTTCACCACCTCATCCTCACCACATCAGCCTCACCACATCTGCTCCACCACATCAGCTCCACCACATCAGCCTCACCACATCAGCTCCACCACATCAACCTCACCACATCAGCTTTACCACATCAGCCTCACCACATCAGCTTCACCACATCAGCCTCACCACATCAGCTTCACCACATCAGCTTCACCACATCAGCCCACCACATCAGCTTCACCACATCAGCCCACCACATCAGCTTCACCACATCAGCCCCATCACATCACCTCCACCACATCAGCCCCACCACATCAGCTTCACCACATCATCCTCACCACATCAGCCTCACCACATCATCCTCACCACATCAGCCTCACCACATCTGCTCCACCACATCAACTTCAAGACATCAGCCTCACCACATCAGCTCCACCACATCAACCTCACCACATCAGCTTTACCACATCAGCCTCACCACATCAGCTTCACCACATCAGCCTCACCACATCAGCCTCACCACATCAGCTCCACCACATCAGCCTCACCACATCAGCTTCACCACATCAGCCTCACCACATCAGCTTCATCACATCAGCCTCACCACATCAGCTTCACCACATCAGCCCCACCACATCAGCTCCACCACATCAGCCTCACCACATCAGCTCCACCACATCAGTCTCACCACATCTGCTCCACCACATCAGCCCCACCACATCAGCTCCACCACATCAGCCCCACCACATCAGCCCCACCACATCAGCCCCACCACATCAGCCCCACCACATCAGCTCCACCACATCATCCTCACCACATCAGCCTCACCACATCAGCCTCACCACATCAGCTCCACCACATCAGCTTTACCACATCAGCTCCACCACATCAGCCCCACCACATCAGCCCCACCACATCAGTTCCACCTCATCAGCCCCACCACATCAGCCCCACCACATCAGCCCCACCACATCAGCCCCACCACATCGCCCCACCACATCAGCTCCACCACATCATCCTCACCACATCAGTCTCACCACATCAGCCTCACCACATCAGCTCCACCACATCAGCTTCACCACATCATCCTCACCACATCAGCCTCACCACATCATCCTCACCACATCAGCCTCACCACATCTGCTCCACCACATCAACTTCAAGACATCAGCCTCACCACATCAGCTCCACCACATCAACCTCACCACATCAGCTTTACCACATCAGCTTCACCACATCACCTCCACCACATCAGCCCCACCACATCAGCTTCACCACATCATCCTCACCACATCAGCCTCACCACATCATCCTCACCACATCATCCTCACCACATCTGCTCCACCACATCAACTTCAAGACATCAGCCTCACCACATCAGCTCCACCACATCAACCTCACCACATCAGCTTTACCACATCAGCCTCACCACATCAGCTTCACCACATCAGCCTCACCACATCAGCCTCACCACACCAGCTCCACCACATCAGCCTCACCACATCAGCTTCAAAACATCAGCCTCACCACATCAGCTTCACCACATCAGCCTCACAACATCAGCTTCACCACATCAGCCCCACCACATCAGCTCCACCACATCAGCCTCACCACATCAGCTCCACCACATCAGCCTCACCACATCTGCTCCACCACATCAGCCCCACCACATCAGCTCCACCACATCAGCCCCACCACATCAGCCCCACCACATCAGCCCCACCACATCAGCTCCACCACATCATCCTAACCACATCAGCCTCACCACATCCGCCTCACCACATCAGCTTTACCACATCAGCCTCACCACATCAGCTTCACCACATCAGCCTCACCACATCAGCCTCACCACATCAGCTCCACCACATCAGCCTCACCACATCAGCTTCACCACATCAGCCTCACCACATCAGCTTCACCACATCAGCCTCACCACATCAGCTTCACCACATCAGCCCCACCACATCAGCTCCACCACATCAGCCTCACCACATCAGCTCCACCACACCAGTCTCACCACATCTGCTCCACCACATCAGCCCCACCACATCAGCTCCACCACATCAGCCCCACCACATCAGCCCCACCACATCAGCCCCACCACATCAGTTCCACCACATCATCCTCACCACATCAGCCTCACCACATCAGCCTCACCACATCAGCTCCACCACATCAGCTTCACCACATCAGCTCCACCACATCAGCCCCACCACATCAGCCCCACCACATCAGTCCCACCTCATCAGCCCCACAACATCAGCCCCACCACATCAGCCCCACCACATCAGCCCCACCACATCGCCCCACCACATCAGCTCCACCACATCATCCTCACCACATCAGTCTCACCACATCAGCCTCACCACATCAGCTCCACCACATCAGCTTCACATCATCCTCACCACATCAGCCTCACCACATCATCCTCACCACATCAGCCTCACCACATCTGCTCCACCACATCAACTTCAAGACATCAGCCTCACCACATCAGCTCCACCACATCAACCTCACCACATCAGCTTTACCACATCAGCTTCACCACATCACCTCCACCACATCAGCCCCACCACATCAGCTTCACCACATCATCCTCACCACATCAGCCTCACCACATCATCCTCACCACATCATCCTCACCACATCTGCTCCACCACATCAACTTCAAGACATCAGCCTCACCACATCAGCTCCACCACATCAACCTCACCACATCAGCTTTACCACATCAGCCTCACCACATCAGCTTCACCACATCAGCCTCACCACATCAGCCTCACCACACCAGCTCCACCACATCAGCCTCACCACATCAGCTTCACCACATCAGCCTCACCACATCAGCTCCCAGCAAACACAAATCATCTACACAACGTTCGCCTATCTCTTCCCATAGGTGTGGGAATGATTTGCATTGAGAATGGTGCAGGAGAGCCTTTGAGAAACTTTTACTCAAAAAATCCAAACACAAAGGTTTAATTATAAATTGTTTTTCTACAATTATTTTCTTCCAAATGTAAAACAAATAGTTTTTACATGTTTAAATATAAAATTTATGGTGTTTTTTTGTAAAATTCATTAATAAATTGTGAATGATATATATTGGCTGAGTGAAACCTTTAAAATCCATTTAGTTATAATATGAACAGAAAAAAGTAGTTTTCCAAATTTTCTAAAAATCTCTCTTTTTAACGCAATTTGACTCCTTATGCATTCCACTAAACACTAATATCATGTTTAAATATATAATTTATGTATTATTCCCTAAGATAATTTATATAAATTATAAAAGTTGCTGGAAAGTGGTGAGAAATAATCTGAAAACGTTTTGTTGTCTTATATTGGCGTGTTCTTATTAACTAGAGTGAGTAAGAGTGAGCGAGAGTGGGTAAGAGTGAGTAAGAGTGACTGAAGGTGAGTGAGAGTGCCAGAGAGTGTGTAAGTGTGAGTAAGAGTGAGTATAAGTAAGAGTGACTGAGAGTAAGAGTGACAGAGTGAGTAAGAGTGAGAGTAAGGGTGACAGAATGAGTAAGAGTGAGAGTAAAGTGATTGAGAGTAAGGGTGAGTATGAGAGTAAGAGTGATTGAGAGTTAGAGTGAGAGTAAGAGTGATTGAGAGTTAGTGAGAGTAAGAGTGATTGAGAGTAAGAGTGATTGAGAGTAAGAGTGATTGAGAGTAAGAGTGATTGAGAGTAAGAGTGATTGGGAGTAAGAGTGATTGAGAGTAAGAGTGATTGGGAGTAAGAGTGATTGGGAGTAGGAGTTAGAGTGAGAGTAGGAGTAAGAATGAGAATAAGAGTGATTGAGAGTAAGAGTGAGTAAGAGTAAGAATGAGAGTAAGAGTGATTGAGAGTAAGAGTGATTGAGAGTTAGAGTGATTGAGAGTTAGAGTGAGAGTAAGAGTGATTGAGAGTTAGTGAGAGTAAGAGTGATTGAGAGTAAGAGTGATTGAGAGTAAGAGTGATTGAGAGTAAGAGTGATTGGGAGTAAGAGTGATTGAGAGTAAGAGTGATTGGGAGTAAGAGTGATTGGGAGTAGGAGTTAGAGTGAGAGTAGGAGTAAGAATGAGAATAAGAGTGATTGAGAGTAAGAGTGAGTAAGAGTAAGAATGAGAGTAAGAGTGATTGAGAGTAAGAGTGATTGAGAGTAAGAGTGATTGAGAGTAAGAGTGATTAGGAGTAAGAGTGATTGGGAGTAAGAGTAAGAGTAAGAATGAGAGTAGGAGTGATTGAGAGTAGGAGTGATTGGGAGTAGGAGTGATTGGGAGTAAGAGTGATTGAGAGTAAGAGTAATTGAGAGTAAGAGTATGAGAGTAAGAGTGAGAGAGTGAGTATGAATGGGTAAGGGTGACTGAGAGTGAGTAAGAGTGACAGAGTATGAATGACAGAGTAAGAGTGATAGAGAGTAAGAGTGACAGAGAGTAAGAGTGACAGAGAGTAAGAGTGACAGAGAGTAAGAGTGACAGAGAGTAAGAGTGACAGAGTAAGAGTGACAGAGTAAGAATGAGTATGAGAGTGAGTAAGGATGACTGAGAGAAAGAATGAGTAATAGTGTGTAAGAGTGATTGAGAGTTAGAGTGAGAATAAGAGTGATTGAGAGTGAGAGTAAGAGTGATTGAGAGTAAGAGTGATTGAGAGTAAAAGTGATTGAGAGTAAGAGTGATTGAGAGTAAGAGTGATTGGGAGTAAGAGTGATTGAGAGTAAAAGTGATTGGGAGTAAGAGTGATTGGGAGTAAGAGTGATTGGGAGTAGGAGTAAGAATGAGAATAAGAGTGATTGAGAGTAAGAGTGAGTAAGAGTAAGAATGAGAGTAAGAGTGATTGAGAGTAAGAGTGATTGAGAGTAAGAGTGATTGGGAGTAAGAGTGATTGAGAGTAAGAGTGATTGGGAGTAAGAGTGATTGGGAGTAGGAGTAAGAATGAGAATAAGAGTGATTGAGAGTAAGAGTGAGTAAGAGTAAGAATGAGAGTAAGAGTGATTGAGAGTAAGAGTGATTGAGAGTAAGAGTGATTGAGAGTAAGAGTGATTGGGAGTAAGAGTGATTGGGAGTAAGAGTAAGAGTGAGAGTAAGAATGAGAATAAGAGTGATTGAGAGTAAGAGTGATTGGGAGTAAGAGTAAGAGTAAGAATGAGAGTAGGAGTGATTGAGAGTAGGAGTGATTGGGAGTAGGAGTGATTGGGAGTAAGAGTGATTGAGAGTAAGAGTAATTGAGAGTAAGAGTATGAGAGTAAGAGTGAGAGAGTGAGTATGAATGGGTAAGGGTGACTGAGAGTGAGTAAGAATGACAGAGTAAGAGTGACAGAGAGTAAGAGTGACAGAGAGTAAGAGTGACAGAGAGTAAGAGTGACAGAGTAAGAGTGACAGAGAGTAAGAGTGACAGAGAGTAAGAGTGACAGAGAGTAAGAGTGACAGAGTAAGAGTGACAGAGAGTAAGAGTGACAGAGAGTAAGAGTGACAGAGAGTAAGAGTGACAGAGTGTAAGAGTGACAGAGTAAGAGTGACAGAGAGTAAGAGTGACAGAGAGTAAGAGTGACAGAGAGTAAGAGTGACAGAGAGTAAGAGTGACAGAGAGTAAGAGTGACAGAGTAAGAGTGACAGAGAGTAAGAGTGACAGAGAGTAAGAGTGACAGAGAGTAAGAGTGACAGAGAGTAAGAGTGACAGAGTAAGAGTGACAGAGTAAGAGTGACAGAGAGTAAGAGTGACAGAGAGTAAGAGTGACAGAGAGTAAGAGTGACAGAGAGTAAGAGTGACAGAGAGTAAGAGTGACAGAGAGTAAGAGTGACAGAGAGTAAGAGTGACAGAGTGTAAGAGTGACAGAGTAAGAGTGACAGAGAGTAAGAGTGACAGAGAGTAAGAGTGACAGAGAGTAAGAGTGACAGAGAGTAAGAGTGACAGAGAGTAAGAGTGACAGAGAGTAAGAGTGACAGAGTGTAAGAGTGACAGAGTAAGAGTGACAGAGAGTAAGAGTGACAGAGAGTAAGAGTGACAGAGAGTAAGAGTGACAGAGTGTAAGAGTGACAGAGTGTAAGAGTGACAGAGTAAGAGTGACAGAGAGTAAGAGTGACAGAGAGTAAGAGTGACAGAGAGTAAGAGTGACAGAGAGTAAGAGTGACAGAGTGTAAGAGTGACAGAGTAAGAGTGACAGAGTGTAAGAGTGACAGAGAGTAAGAGTGACAGAGAGTAAGAGTGACAGAGAGTAAGAGTGACAGAGAGTAAGAGTGACAGAGAGTAAGAGTGACAGAGTAAGAGAGTGAGAGTGATTATGAGAGAGTTAAGAGTGTGAGGTGTGTGAGGGTAGCAGGCCAGGGAGGCAGGATGTGTGGTCACAGGCGAGGCCTAGGCCTCGTGATCTCTAATGTTGGTTTTTATATATATGTGGGATTTTTTGTCCTGTTTCAAATTATAATTATTTAGCAGGAATGTAATAAGATATTGCAAAGTATTAATGTGACAATAATATACGCATTATTTCCTTGATAATCAAACTTGTTGTTCAAAGATAATATACAATCTTTGAAGGAAACATTTTGAGAGCGCAAGCTGGCAACACTGTGCTGGTGGGTGAGGGAGACATATGGTTAGTTGTACTCAGACCTTCAGTGGTGAAGGGTGTGTCCCAGCTGGCCGCCACCAGCCGCCACCCGCCGCCACCCGCCGCCCACCACCAGCCGCCACCCGCCACCACCCACCACCCACCACCAGCCGCCACCCACCACCAGCCGCCACCCGCCACCACACACCACCAGCCGCCACCCGCCGCCACCCGCCACCCACCACCAGCCGCCACCCGCCACCCACCACCAGCCGCCACCCGCCGCCACCCGCCGCCACCCGCCGCCACCCACCACCAGCCGCCACCCACCACCCGCCACCACCCACCACCAGCCGCCACCCGTCACCACCCACCACCAGCCGCCACCCGCCACCACCCACCACCAGCCGCCACCCGCCACCACCCACCACCAGCCGCCACCCGCCACCACCCACCACCAGCCGCCACCCGCCACCACCCACCACCCGCCGCCACCCGCCACCACCCACCACCAGCCGCCACCCGCCACCCGCCACCACCCACCACCACCCACCACCAGCCGCCACCCGCCACCACCCACCACCAGCCGCCAGCCGCCACCACCCACCACCAGCCGCCACCAGCCACCGCCACCCACCACCGCCACTCACCACCCGCCGCCACCACCCACCACCCGCCGCCACCCGCCACCCACCACCAGCCGCCACCCGCCACCACCCACCACCAGACGCCACCCGCCACCCGCCACCACCCGCCACTAGCCACCGCCACCCACCACCGCCACTCACCACCCGCCGCCACCACCCACCACCAGCCGCCACCCACCACCACCCACCACCAGCCGCCACCCGCCACCACCCACCACCAGCCGCCACCCGCCACCAGCCACCGCCACCCACCACCGCCACTCACCACCCGCCGCCACCACCCACCACCAGCCGCCACCACCAGCCGCCAGCCGCCGCCACCCACCACCAGCCGCCACCCGCCACCACCCACCACCAGCCGCCACCCGCCACCACCCGCCACCACCCGCCACCACCCGCCACCCGCCGCCACCCGCCACCACCAGCCGCCGCCGCCACCACCACCCACCACCACCGCCGCCATTACCCATCACCGCCACCAGCCACCACCACCCACCACCACCACCCATCACCGCCGCCGCCGCCACCACCCACCACAGCCGCCGCCGACACCACCGCCACCACCCACCACAGCCGCCACCACCACCCACCACCACCACCACCACCCACCACCGCCGCCACCACCAGCCGCCACAAGCCGCCACCGCCCGCCACCGCCCGCCACCAGCCGCCATCACCACCACCACCACCACCAGCCGCCATCACCGCCACCAGCCGCCACCAGCTGCCACCACCACCAGCCGCCACCACCACCACCACCACCAGCCGCCACCAACTGCCACCACCACCAGCCGCCATCACCACCACCAGCTGCCACCACCACCACCACCAGCTGCCACCACCACCAGCCGCCACCACCAGCCGCCACCACCGCCACCACCACCTGCCACCAGCCGCCATCACCGCCCGCTATCAGCCGTCACCGCCCGTTGCCACAGTCGCCACCGCAAGCCGCCACCGCCAGCCGCCACCAGCCCCCCCCACCGCCGATCGTCACCACCCACCACAGCCGCCGCCGCCCGCCACCGCCCGCCACCACCCACCACAGCCGCCACCACCCACCACCACCCGCCACCACCACCCACCACCACCGCCGCCACCACCCACCACCACCATCCGCCGCCGCCACCACCACCCACCACCCGCCACCACCACCCACCACCACCGCCGCCACCACCCACCACCGCCAGCCGCCACCACTCATCACAGACGCCGCCACCCGCCACCGCCCGCCACCACCGCCAGACACAGCCGCCACTGTCCGCCACCGCCGCCACTGTCCACCACCGCCGCCACTGTCCGCCACCGCCGTCTCTGTCCGCCACCGCCGCCATTGTCCGCCACCGCCGCCACTGTCCGCCACCGCCACCACTGTCTGCCACCGCCACCACTGTCCGCCTGCCGCCACCACTGTCCGCCCGCCGCCTCCACTGTCCGCCCGCCGCCTCCACTGTCCGCCCGCCGCCTCCACTGTCCGCCCGCCGCCTCCACTGTCCGCCCGCCGCCTCCACTGTCCGCCCGCCGCCTCCACTGTCCGCCCGCCGCCTCCACTGTCCGCCAGCCGCCGCCACTGTTCGCCCGCCGCCGCCACTGTCCGCCCGCCGCCGCCACTGTCCGCCCGCCGTCGCCACTGTCCGCCCACCGCCACTGTCCACCAAAGCCGCCACGGTCCGCCCGCCGCCACTATCCGCCACAGCCGCCACTGTCCGCCCGCCGCCACTGTCCGCCCGCCGCCACTATCCGCCACCGCCGCCACTATCCGCCACCGCCGCCACTGTCCGCCCGCCGCCACTGTCCGCCCGCCGCCGCCCTGTCCGCCCGCCGCCACTATCCGCCACCGCCGCCACTGTCCGCCCGCCGCCACTGTCCGCCCGCCGCCACTGTCCGCCCGACGCCACTGTCCGCCCGCCGCCACTGTCCGCCCGCCGCCACTGTCCGCCCGCCGCCACTATCCGCCACCGCCGCCACTGTCCACCCGCCGCCACTATCCGCCACCGCCGCTACTGTCCGCCCGCCGCCACTGTCCGCCCGCCGCCGCCGCCGCCACTGTCCGCCCGCCGCCACTATCCGCCACCGCCGCCACTGTCCGCCACAGCCGCCACTCTCCGCCATACAGCCTCCCCTCTCTCCGTTAGTAAATAATTATAATTGTTAGTAAATAATAAAAGAAATATAAATTATTAGATTTTTTTTACCCTTAAATTGGTTTTAATATTTAAATTGAAAATAATAATATAATATAAAATATAATAAAAATAATATAATATAAAATATAATTTAATTTCAAGAAATTTAACTTTAAATACAAAGATGTGAAAAGGGTTCAGATTATTGGCTCAAACCTTTCATAAGAGATTCATATTGGTATATGAATGGATTATGAATGACTCATGTTAGGAGTGTAAAGTTGCCACAACATCTCAAATTAGTGTTAGATACATATGTCTTGGTTATAAGTTTTGGAAACCTATTTAAGTCCACACACAATATCGTATCTGATACGATAAAACAAACGTTTCCAATACTTTCAAATACTTTCCAGATATGTTTTGGCAACCTAAATTTGTTTGCTGGGCTTCACCACATCAGCCTCACAACATCAGCTTCACCACATCAGCCCCACCACATCAGCTCCACCACATCAGCCTCACCACATCAGCTCCACCACATCAGCCTCACCACATCTGCTCCACCACATCAGCCCCACCACATCAGCTCCACCACATCAGCCCCACCACATCAGCCCCACCACATCAGCCCCACCACATCAGCTCCACCACATCATCCTCACCACATCAGCCTCACCACATCCGCCTCACCACATCAGCTTTACCACATCAGCCTCACCACATCAGCTTCACCACATCAGCCTCACCACATCAGCTTAACCACATCAGCTCCACCACATCAGCCTCACCACATCAGCTTCACCACATCAGCCTCACCACATCAGCTTCACCACATCAGCCTCACCACATCAGCTTCACCACATCAGCCCCACCACATCAGCTCCACCACATCAGCCTCACCACATCAGCTCCACCACATCAGTCTCACCACATCTGCTCCACCACATCAGCCCCACCACATCAGCTCCACCACATCAGCCCCACCACATCAGCCCCACCACATCAGCCCCACCACATCAGCCCCACCACATCAGTTCCACCACATCATCCTCACCACATCAGCCTCACCACATCAGCCTCACCACATCAGCTCCACCACATCAGCTTCACCACATCAGCTCCACCACATCAGCCCCACCACATCAGCCCCACCACATCAGTCCCACCTCATCAGCCCCACAACATCAGCCCCACCACATCAGCCCCACCACATCAGCCCCACCACATCGCCCCACCACATCAGCTCCACCACATCAGCTCCACCACATCATCCTCACCACATCAGTCTCACCACATCAGCCTCACCACATCAGCTCCACCACATCAGCTTCACATCATCCTCACCACATCAGCCTCACCACATCATCTTCACCACATCAGCCTCACCACATCTGCTCCACCACATCAACTTCAAGACATCAGCCTCACCACATCAGCTCCACCACATCAACCTCACCACATCAGCCTCACCACATCACCTCCACCACATCAGCCCCACCACATCAGCTTCACCACATCATCCTCACCACATCAGCCTCACCACATCATCCTCACCACATCAGCCTCACCACATCTGCTCCACCACATAACTTCAAGACATCAGCCTCACCACATCAGCTCCACCACATCAACCTCACCACATCAGCTTTACCACATCAGCCTCACCACATCAGCTTCACCACATCAGCCTCAGCACATCAGCCTCACCACATCAGCTCCACCACATCAGCCTCACCACATCAGCTTCACCACATCAGCCTCACCACACCAGCTTCACCACATCAGCCTCACCACATCAGCTTCACCACATCAGCCCCATCACATCAGCTCCACCACATCAGCCTCACCACATCAGCTCCACCACATCAGCCTCACCACATCTGCTCCACCACATCAGCCCCACCACATCAGCTCCACCACATCAGCCCCACCACATCAGCCCCACCACATCAGCCCCACCACATCAGCTCCACCACATCATCCTCACCACATCAGCCTCACCACATCAGCCTCACCACATCAGCTCCACCACATCAGCTTCACCACATCAGCTCCACCACATCAGCCCCACCACATCAGCCACACCACATCAGTCCCACCTCATCAGCCCCACCACATCAGCCCCACCACATCAGCCCCACCACATCAGCCCCTCCACATCGCCCCACCACATCAGCTCCACCACATCATCCTCACCACATCAACCTCACCACATCAGCCTCACCACATGAGCTCCACCACATCAGCTTCACCACATCAGCTTCACCACATGAGCTCCACCACATCAGCCCACCACATCAGCCCACCACATCAGCTCCACCACATCAGCTCCACCACATTAGCCCCACCTCATCAGCCCCACCACATCAGCCACACCACATCAGCCCCACCTCATCAGCCCCACCACATCAGCTCCACCACATCAGCGTCACCACATCAGCTCCACCACATCAGCTCCACCACATCAGCTTCACCACATCAGCTTCACCACATCAGCCCACTACATCAGCCCCACTACATCAGCCCCACCATATCAGCCCCACCACATCAGCCCTACCACATCAGCTCCACCACATCAGCTCCACCACATCAGCTCCACCACATCAGCTCCACCACATCAGCTCCACCACATCAGCTTCACCACATCAGCTCCACCACATCAGCTTCACCACATCAGCTCCACCACATCAGCTCCACCACATCAGCCCCACCTCATCAGCCCCACCACATCAGCCCCACCACATCAGCCCCACCTCATCAGCCCCACCACATCAGCTCCACCACATCAGCTCCACCACATCAGCCCCACCTCATCAGTCCCACCACATCAGCCCCACCACATCAGCCCCACCTCATCAGCCCCACCACATCAGCCTCACCACATCAGCTCCAACACATCAGCCCCACCTCATCAGTCCCACCACATCAGCTTCACCACATCAGCTTCACCACATCAGCTTCACCACATCAGCTCCAACACATCAGCTCCACCACATCAGCCCCACCACATCATCTCCGCCACATCAGCCCCACCACCTCAGCTCCAACACATCAGCTCCACCACATCAGCCTCACCACATCAGCTCCAACACATCAGCTTCACCACATCAGCCTCACCACATCATCTCCAACACATCAGCTTCACCACATCAGCTTCACCACATCAGCTCCAACACATCAGCTTCACCACATCAGCCTCACCACATCAGCTCCAACACATCAGCTTCACCACATCAGCTTCACCACATCAGCTCCAACACATCAGCTTCACCACATCAGCTCCACCACATCAGCTCCACCACATCAGCCCCACCTCATCAGGCCCACCACATCAGCCCCACCACATCACCCCCACCTCATCAGCCCCACCTCATCAGCCCCACCACATCAGCTCCACCACATCAGCTCCACCACATCAGCCCCACCTCATCAGCCCCACCACATCAGCCCCACCACATCAGCCCCACCTCATCAGCCCCACCACATCAGCCTCACCACATCAGCTCCAACACATCAGCCCCACCTCATCAGCCCCACCTCATCAGCTTCACCACATCAGCTTCACCACATCAGCTTCACCACATCAGCTCCAACACATCAGCTCCACCACATCAGCCCCACCACATAATCTCCGCCACATCAGCCCCACCACCTCAGCTCCAACACATCAGCTCCACCACATCAGCCTCACCACATCAGCTCCAACACATCAGCTTCACCACATCAGCCTCACCACATCATCTCCAACACATCAGCTTCACCACATCAGCTTCACCACATCAGCTCCAACACATCAGCTTCACCACATCAGCCTCACCACATCAGCTCCAACACATCAGCTTCACCACATCAGCTTCACCACATCAGCTCCAACACATCAGCTTCACCACATCAGCTCCACCACATCAGCTCCACCACATCAGCCCCACCTCATCAGGCCCACCACATCAGCCCCACCACATCACCCCCACCTCATCAGCCCCACCACATCAGCTCCACCACATCAGCTCCACCACATCAGCTTCACCACATCAGCCCCACCACATCAGCCCCACCTCATCAGCCCCACCACATCAGCTCCACCACATCAGCTTCACCACATCAGCTCCACCACATCAGCTCCACCACATCAGCTTCACCACATCAGCTCCAACACATCAGCCCCACCACATCAGCTCCACCACATCAGCTTCACCACATCAGCTTCACCACATCAGCTCCACCACATCAGCTCCACCACATCAGCTTCACCACATCAGCTCCAACACATCAGCTTCACCACATCAGCTTCACCACATCAGCTCCAACACATCAGCTCCACCACATCAGCCCCACCACATCAGCTCCACCACATCAGCCCCACCACCTCAGCTCCACCACATCAGCTCCACCACATCAGCCCCACCACATCAGCCCCACCACATCAGCTCCTACACATCAGCTCCAACACATCAGCTTCACCACATCAGCTCCACCACATCAGCCTCACCACATCACCTCCACCACATCAGCCCCACCACCTCAGGTCCACCACATCAGCTCCACCACATCAGCTCCACCACCTCTGCTCCACCACATCAGCTTCACCACATCAGCCTCACCACATCAGCCCCACCCCATCAGCTCCACCACATCAGCTTCCCCACATCAGCTCCACCACACCAGCTTCACCACATCAGCCCACCACATCAGCCCCACCATATCAGCCTCACCACATCAGCTCCACCACACCAGCTCCAACACAGCGCAGCTCCACCACACCAGCTTCACCACATCAGCCCACCACATCAGCTCCAACACATCAGCCCCACCACATCAGCTTCACCACACCAGCTCCAACACATCAGCTCCACCACACCAGCTCCAACACATCAGCTCCACCACACCAGCTCCAACACATCAGCTTCACCACACCAGCTCCACCACATCAGCCCCACCTCATCAGCCCACCACATCAGCTCCACCACATCAGCTCCAACACATCATCTCCACCACATCAGCTCCAACACATCAGCTTCACCACATCAGCTCCACCACATCAGCTTCACCACATCAGCTCCACCACATCAGCTCCAACACATCAGCTTCACCACATCAGCTCCAACACATCAGCTTCACCACATCAGCTTCACCACATCAGCCCCACCACATCAGCCCCACCACATCAGCTCCAACACATCAGCTCCAACACATCAGCTTCACCACATCAGCCCACCACATCAGCTTCACCACATCAGCCCACCACATCAGCTTCACCACATCAGCCCACCACATCAGCTTCACCACATCAGCCCACCACATCAGCTTAACCTTATCAGCCCACCACATCAGCTTCACCACATCAGCCCACCACATCAGCTTCACCACATCAGCCCACCACATCAGCTTCACCACATCAGCCCACCACATCAGCTTCACCACATCAGCCCACCACATCAGCTTCACCACATCAGCCAACCACATCAGCTTCACCACATCAGCCCACCACATCAGCTTCACCACATCAGCCCACCACATCAGCTTCACCACATCAGCCTGCCACATCAGCTTCACCACATCAGCCCACCACATCAGGACCACCACATCAGCCCCACCACATCTGCTCCACCACATCAGCTCCACCTCATCAGCTTCACCACCTCATCCTCACCACATCAGCCTCACCACATCTGCTCCACCACATCAGCTCCACCACATCAGCCTCACCACATCAGCTCCACCACATCAACCTCACCACATCAGCTTTACCACATCAGCCTCACCACATCAGCTTCACCACATCAGCCTCACCACATCAGCTTCACCACATCAGCTTCACCACATCAGCCCACCACATCAGCTTCACCACATCAGCCCACCACATCAGCTTCACCACATCAGCCCCATCACATCACCTCCACCACATCAGCCCCACCACATCAGCTTCACCACATCATCCTCACCACATCAGCCTCACCACATCATCCTCACCACATCAGCCTCACCACATCTGCTCCACCACATCAACTTCAAGACATCAGCCTCACCACATCAGCTCCACCACATCAACCTCACCACATCAGCTTTACCACATCAGCCTCACCACATCAGCTTCACCACATCAGCTTCACCACATCAGCCTCACCACATCAGCCTCACCACATCAGCTCCTCCACATCAGCCTCACCACATCAGCTTCACCACATCAGCCTCACCACATCAGCCTCACCACATCAGCTTCACCACATCAGCCCCACCACATCAGCTCCACCACATCAGCCTCACCACATCAGCTCCACCACATCAGTCTCACCACATCTGCTCCACCACATCAGCCCCACCACATCAGCTCCACCACATCAGCCCCACCACATCAGCCCCACCACATCAGCCCCACCACATCAGCCCCACCACATCAGCTCCACCACATCATCCTCACCACATCAGCCTCACCACATCAGCCTCACCACATCAGCTCCACCACATCAGCTTCACCACATCAGCTCCACCACATCAGCCCCACCACATCAGCCCCACCACATCAGTTCCACCTCATCAGCCCCACCACATCAGCCCCACCACATCAGCCCCACCACATCAGCCCCACCACATCGCCCCACCACATCAGCTCCACCACATCATCCTCACCACATCAGTCTCACCACATCAGCCTAACCACATCAGCTCCACCACATCAGCTTCACCACATCATCCTCACCACATCAGCCTCACCACATCATCCTCACCACATCAGCCTCACCACATCTGCTCCACCACATCAACTTCAAGACATCAGCCTCACCACATCAGCTCCACCACATCAACCTCACCACATCAGCTTTACCACATCAGCTTCACCACATCACCTCCACCACATCAGCTTCACCACATCATCCTCACCACATCAGCCTCACCACATCATCCTCACCACATCAGCCTCACCACATCTGCTCCACCACATCAACTTCAAGACATCAGCCTCACCACATCAGCTCCACCACATCAACCTCACCACATCAGCTTTACCACATCAGCCTCACCACATCAGCCTCACCACATCAGCTTCACCACATCAGCCTCACCACATCAGCCTCACCACATCAGCTCCACCACATCAGCCTCACCACATCAGCTTCACCACATCAGCCTCACCACATCAGCTTCACCACATCAGCCTCACAACATCAGCTTCACCACATCAGCCCCACCACATCAGCTCCACCACATCAGCCTCACCACATCAGCTCCACCACATCAGCCTCACCACATCTGCTCCACCACATCAGCCCTACCACATCAGCTCCACCACATCAGCCCCACCACATCAGCCCCACCACATCAGCCCCACCACATCAGCTCCACCACATCATCCTCACATCAGCCTCACCACATCCGCCTCACCACATCAGCTTTACCACATCAGCCTCACCACATCAGCTTCACCACATCAGCCTCACCACATCAGCCTCACCACATCAGCTCCACCACATCAGCCTCACCACATCAGCTTCACCACATCAGCCTCACCACATCAGCTTCACCACATCAGCCTCACCACATCAGCTTCACCACATCAGCCCCACCACATCAGCTCCACCACATCAGCCTCACCACATCAGCTCCACCACATCAGTCTCACCACATCTGCTCCACCACATCAGCCCCACCACATCAGCTCCACCACATCAGCCCCACCACATCATCCTCACCACATCAGCCTCACCACATCAGCCTCACCACATCAGCTCCACCACATCAGCTTCAAAACATCAGCTCCACCACATCAGCCCCACCACATCAGCCCCACCACATCAGTCCCACCTCATCAGCCCCACAACATCAGCCCCACCACATCAGCCCCACCACATCAGCCCCACCACATCGCCCCACCACATCAGCTCCACCACATCATCCTCACCACATCAGTCTCACCACATCAGCCTCACCACATCAGCTCCACCACATCAGCTTCACCACATCATCCTCACCACATCAGCCTCACCACATCATCTTCACCACATCAGCCTCACCACATCTGCTCCACCACATCAACTTCAAGACATCAGCCTCACCACATCAGCTCCACCACATCAACCTCACCACATCAGCTTTACCACATCAGCCTCACCACATCACCTCCACCACATCAGCCCCACCACATCAGCTTCACCACATCATCCTCACCACATCAGCCTCACCACATCATCCTCACCACATCAGCCTCACCACATCTGCTCCACCACATCAACTTCAAGACATCAGCCTCACCACATCAGCTCCACCACATCAACCTCACCACATCAGCTTTACCACATCAGCCTCACCACATCAGCTTCACCATATCAGCCTCACCACATCAGCCTCACCACATCAGGTCCACCACATCAGCCTCACCACATCAGCTTCACCACATCAGCCTCACCACATCAGCTTCATTACATCAGCCTCACCACATCAGCTTCACCACATCAGCCCCATCACATCAGCTCCACCACATCAGCCTCACCACATCAGCTCCACCACATCAGCCTCACCACATCTGCTCCACCACATCAGCCCCACCACATCAGCTCCACCACATCAGCCCCACCACATCAGCCCCACCACATCAGCCCCACCACATCAGCTCCACCACATCATCCTCACCACATCAGCCTCACCACATCAGCCTCACCACATCAGCCTCACCACATCAGCTCCACCACATCAGCTTCACCACATCAGCCCCACCACATCAGCCACACCACATCAGTCCCACCTCATCAGCCCCACCACATCAGCCCCACCACATCAGCCACACCACATCAGCCCCACCTCATCAGCCCCACCACATCAGCTCCACCACATCAGCTTCACCACATCAGCTCCACCACATCAGCTCCACCACATCAGCTTCACCACATCAGCTTCACCACACCAGCCCACTACATCAGCCCCACTACATCAGCCCCACCACATCAGCCCCACCACATCAGCCCTACCACATCAGCTCCACCACATAAGCTCCACCACATCAGCTCCACCACATCAGCTCCACCACATCAGCTCCACCACATCAGCTTCACCACATCAGCTCCACAACATCAGCTCCACCACATCAGCTCCACCACATCAGCTCCACCACCTCAGCTCCACCACATCAGCTTCACCACATCAGCTCCACCACATCAGCCCCACCACATCAGCCCCACCACCTCAGCTCCACCACATCAGCTTCACCACATCAGCTCCAACACATCAGCTCCACCACATCAGCCTCACCACATCAGCTCCAACACATCAGCCCCACCTCATCAGCCCCACCACATCAGCTTCACCACATCAGCTCCACCACATCAGCTTCACCACATCAGCTCCAACACATCAGCTCCACCACATCAGCCCCACCACATCAGCTCCGCCACATCAGCCCCACCACCTCAGCTCCAACACATCAGCTCCACCACATCAGCCTCACCACATCAGCTCCAACACATCAGCTTCACCACATCAGCCTCACCACATCATCTCCAACACATCAGCTTCACCACATCAGCTTCACCATATCAGCTCCAACACATCACCTTCACCACATCAGCCTCACCACATCAGCTCCAACACATCAGCTTCACCACATCAGCTTCACCACATCAGCTCCAACACATTAGCTTCACCACATCAGCTCCACCACATCAGCTCCACCACATCAGCCCCACCTCATCAGCCCCACCACATCAGCCCCACCACATCAGCCCCACCTCATCAGCCCCACCACATCAGCTCCACCACATCAGCTCCACCACATCAGCTTCACCACATCAGCCCCACCACATCAGCCCCACCACATCAGCCCCACCACATCAGCTTCACCACATCAGCTCCACCACATCAGCTCCACCACATCAGCTTCACCACATCAGCTCCAACACATCAGCCCCACCACATCAGCTCCATTACATCAGCTTCACCACATCAGCTTCACCACATCAGCTCCACCACATCAGCTCCACCACATCAGCTTCACCACATCAGCTCCAACACATCAGCTTCACCACATCAGCTTCACCACATCAGCCCCACCACATCAGCCCCACCACATCAGCTCCAACACATCAGCTCCAACACATCAGCTTCACCACATCAGCTCCAACACATCAGCTCCAGCACATCAGCCCCACCACATCAGCTCCACCACATCAGCCCCACCACCTCAGCTCCACCACATCAGCTCCACCACATCAGCCCCACCACATCAGCCCCACGACATCAGCTCCAACACATCAGCTCCAACACATCAGCTTCACCACATCAGCTCAACCACATCAGCCCCACCATATCAGCTCCACCACATCAGCCCCACCACCTCAGCTCCACCACATCAGCTCCACCACATCAGCTCCACCACCTCTGCTCCACCACATCAGCTTCACCACATCAGCCTCACCACATCAGCCCCACCCCACCAGCTCCACCACATCAGCTTCCCCACATCAGCTCCACCACACCAGCTTCACCACATCAGCCCACCACATCAGCCCCACCATATCAGCCTCACCACATCAGCTCCACCACACCAGCTCCAACACATCAGCTCCACCACACCAGCTTCACCACATCAGCCCACCACATCAGCTCCACCACATCAGCCCCACCACATCAGCTTCACCACACCAGCTCCAACACATCAGCTCCACCACACCAGCTCCAACACATCAGCTCCACCACACCAGCTCCAACACATCAGCTTCATCACACCAGCTCCACCACATCAGCCCCACCTCATCAGCCCACCACATCAGCTCCACCACATCAGCTCCAACACATCATCTCCACCACATCAGCTCCAACACATCAGCTTCACCACATCAGCTCCACCACATCAGCTTCACCACATCAGCTCCACCACACCAGCTCCAACACATCAGCTTCACCACATCAGCTCCACCACATCAGCTTCACCAAATCAGCTCCACCACATCAGCTCCACCACATCAGCTTCACCACATAAGCTCCACCACATCAGCTCCACCACATCAGCTCCACCACATCAGCTTCACTACATCAGCTCCACCACATCAGCCCCACCACATCAGCCCCACCACATCAGCTCCACCACATCAGCTCCACCACATCAGCTTCACCACATCAGCTCCACCACACCAGCCCCACCACATCAGCTCCACCACATCAGCCCCACCACATCAGCTCCATCACATCAGCTGCAACACATCAGCTCCACCACATCAGCTTCACCACATCAGCTCCACCACATGAGCTCCACCACATCAGCTTCACCACATCAGCTCCACCACATCAGCTCCAACACATCAGCTTCACCACATCAGCTCCACTACACCAGCCCCAACACATCAGCTCCACCACATCAGCCCCACCACATCAGCTCCACCACATCAGCTCCACCACATCAGCTCCACCACATCAGCCCCACCACATCAGCCCCACCACATCAGCTCCACCACATCAGCTCCACCACATCAGCTCCAACACATCAGCTTCACCACATCAGCTCCACCACACCAGCCCACCACATCAGCTCCACCACATCAGCTCCACCACATCAGCCCCACCACATCAGCTCCACCACACCAGCTTCACCACATCAGCTCCACCACATCAGCTCCACCACATCAGCTTCACCTCATCAGCCCCACCACATCAGCTCCACCACATCAGCTTCACCTCATCAGCCCCACCACATCAGTTCCACCACATCAGCTTCACCACATCAGCTTCACCACATCAGCTCCAACACATCAGCTTCACCACATCACTTCCACCACATCAGCTCCACCACATCAGCCCCACCTCATCAGCCCCACCACATCAGCCCCACCACATCAGCCCCACCTCATCAGCCCCACCACATCAGCTCCACCACATCAGCTCCACCACATCAGCCCCACCTCATCAGCCCCACCACATCAGCCCCACCACATCAGCCCCACCTCATCAGCCCCACCACATCAGCCTCACCACATCAGCTCCAACACATCAGCCCCACCTCATCAGCCCCACCACATCAGCTTCACCACATCAGCTTCACCACATCAGCTTCACCACATCAGCTCCAACACATCAGCTCCACCACATTAGCCCCACCACATCATCTCCGCAACATCAGCCCCACCACCTCAGCTCCAACACATCAGCTCCACCACATCAGCCTCACCACATCAGCTCCAACACATCAGCTTCACCACATCAGCCTCACCACATCATCTCCAACACATCAGCTTCACCACATCAGCTTCACCACATCAGCTCCAACACATCAGCTTCACCACATCAGCCTCACCACATCAGCTCCAACACATCAGCTTCACCACATCAGCTTCAACACATCAGCTCCAACACATCAGCTTCTCCACATCAGCTCCACCACATCAGCTCCACCACATCAGCCCCACCTCATCAGGCCCACCACATCAGCCCCACCACATCTGCCCCACCTCATCAGCCCCACCACATCAGCTCCACCACATCAGCTCCACCACATCAGCTTCACCACATCAACCCCACCACATCAGCCCCACCACATCAGCCCCACCTCATCAGCCCCACCACATCAGCTCCACCACATCAGCTCCACCACATCAGCTCCACCACATCAGCTCCACCACATCAGCTTCACCACATCAGCTTCACCACATCAGCTCCACCACATCAGCTCCACCACATCAGCTTCACCATATCAGCTCCAACACATCAGCTTCACCACATCAGCTTCACCACATCAGCCCCACCACATCAGCCCCACCACATCAGCTCCAACACATCAGCTCCAACACATCAGCTTCACCACATCAGCTCCAACTCATCAGCTCCACCACATCAGCCCCACCACATCAGCTCCACCACATCAGCCCCACCACCTCAGCTCCACCACATCAGCTCCACCACATCAGCCCCACCACATCAGCCCCACCACATCAGCTCCAACACATCAGCTCCAACACATCAGCTTCACCACATCAGCTCCACCACATCAGCTCCACCACATCAGCCCCACCACCTCAGGTCCACCACATCAGCTCCACCACATCAGCTCCACCACCTCTGCTCCACCACATCAGCTTCACCACATCAGCCTCACCACATCAGCCCCACCCCATCAGCTCCACCACATCAGCTTCCCCACATCAGCTCCACCACACCAGCTTCACCACATCAGCCCACCACATCAGCCCCACCATATCAGCCTCACCACATCAGCTCCACCACACCAGCTCCAACACATCAGCTCCACCACACCAGCTTCACCACATCAGCCCACCACATCAGCTCCACCACATCAGCCCCACCACATCAGCTTCACCACACCAGCTCCAACACATCAGCTTCACCACACCAGCTCCAACACATCAGCTCCACCACACCAGCTCCAACGTACACATCAGCTTCACCACACCAGCTCCACCACATCAGCCCCCCCTCATCAGCCCACCACATCAGCTCCACCACATCAGCTCCAACACATCATCTCCACCACATCAGCTCCAACACATCAGCTTCACCACATCAGCTCCACCACATCAGCTTCACCACATCAGCTCCACCACATCAGCTCCAACACATCAGCTTCACCACATCAGCTCCACCACATCAGCTTCACCAAATCAGCTCCACCACATCAGCTCCACCACATCAGCTTCACCACATAAGCTCCACCACATCAGCTCCACCACATCAGCTCCACCACATCAGCTTCACTACATCAGCTCCACCACATCAGCCCCACCACATCAGCCCCACCACATCAGCTCCACCACATCAGCTCCACCACATCAGCTTCACCACATCAGCTCCACCACACCAGCCCCACCACATCAGCTCCACCACATCAGCCCCACCACATCAGCTCCATCACATCAGCTCGAACACATCAGCTCCACCACATCAGCTTCACCACATCAGCTCCACCACATCAGCTCCACCACATCAGCTTCACCACATCAGCTCCACCACATCAGCTCCACCACATCAGCTCCACCACATCAGTTCCAACACATCAGCTTCACCACATCAGCTCCACCACACCAGCCCCAACACATCAGCTCCACCACATCAGCCCCACCACATCAGCTCCACCACATCAGCTCCACCACATCAGCTCCACCACATCAGCCCACCACATCAGCTTCACCACATCAGCCCACCACATCAGCTTCACCACATCTGCCCCATCACATCACCTCCACCACATCAGCCCCACCACATCAGCTTCACCACATCATCCTCACCACATCAGCCTCACCACATCATCCTCACCACATCAGCCTCACCACATCTGCTCCACCACATCAACTTCAAGATATCAGCCTCACCACATCAGCTCCACCACATCAACCTCACCACATCAGCTTTACCACATCAGCCTCACCACATCAGCTTCACCACATCAGCCTCACCACATCAGCCTCACCACATCAGCTCCACCACATCAGCCTCACCACATCAGCTTCACCACATCAGCTTCACCACATCAGCTTCATCACATCAGTCTCACCACATCAGCTTCACCACATCAGCCCCACCACATCAGCTCCACCACATCAGCCTCACCACATCAGCTCCACCACATCAGTCTCACCACATCTGCTCCACCACATCAGCCCCACCACATCAGCTCCACCACATCAGCCCCACCACATCAGCCCCACCACATAAGCCCCACCACATCAGCCCCACCACATCAGCTCCACCACATCATCCTCACGACATCAGCCTCACCACATCAGCCTCACCACATCAGCTCCACCACATCAGCTTCACCACATCAGCTCCACCACATCAGCCCCACCACATCAGCCCCACCACATCAGTTCCACCTCATCAGCCCCACCACATCAGCCCCACCACATCAGCCCCACCACATCAGCCCCACCACATCGCCCCACCACATCAGCTCCACCACATCATCCTCACCACATCAGTCTCACCACATCAGCCTCACCACATCAGCCTCACCACATCTGCTCCACCACATCAACTTCAAGACATCAGCCTCACCACATCAGCTCCACCACATCAACCTCACCACATCAGCTTTACCACATCAGCTTCACCACATCACCTCCACCACATCAGCCCCACCACATCAGCTTCACCACATCATCCTCACCACATCAGCCTCACCACATCATCCTCACCACATCAGCCTCACCACATCTGCACCACCACATCAACTTCAAGACATCAGCCTCA
Organism: Procambarus clarkii; assembly: GCF_040958095.1. Lineage (NCBI taxonomy): Eukaryota > Metazoa > Arthropoda > Malacostraca > Decapoda > Cambaridae > Procambarus > Procambarus clarkii. The sequence goes on from NC_091223.1 coordinate 28,266,269, forward strand.
CCACATCAGCTCCACCACATCAACCTCACCACATCAGCTTTACCACATCAGTCTCACCACATCAGCTTCACCACATCAGCCTCACCACATCAGCCTCACCACATCAGCTCCACCACATCAGCCTCACCACATCAGCTTCACCACATCAGCCTCACCACATCAGCTTCATCACATCAGCCTCACAACATCAGCTTCACCACATCAGCCCCACCACATCAGCTCCACCACATCAGCCTCACCACATCAGCTCCACCACATCAGCCTCACCACATCTGCTCCACCACATCAGCCCTACCACATCAGCTCCACCACATCAGCCCCACCACATCAGCCCCACCACATCAGCCCCACCACATCAGCTCCACCACATCATCCTCTCATCAGCCTCACCACATCCGCCTCACCACATCAGATTTACCACATCAGCCTCACCGCATCAGCTTCACCACATCAGCCTCACCACATCAGCCTCACCACATCAGCTCCACCACATCAGCCTCACCACATCAGCTTCACCACATCAGCCTCACCACATCACCTTCACCACATCAGCCTCACCACATCAGCTTCACCACATCAGCCCCACCACATCAGCTCCACCACATCAGCCTCACCACATCAGCTCCACCACATCAGTCTCACCACATCTGCTCCACCACATCAGCCCCACCACATCAGCTCCACCACATCAGCCCCACCACATCAGCCCCACCACATCAGCCCCACCACATCAGTTCCACCACATCATCCTCACCACATCAGCCTCACCACATCAGCCTCACCACATCAGCTCCACCACATCAGCTTCACCACATCAGCTCCACCACATCAGCCCCACCACATCAGCCCCACCACATCAGTCCCACCTCATCAGCCCCACAACATCAGCCCCACCACATCAGCCCCACCACATCAGCCCCACCACATCGCCCCACCACATCAGCCTCACCACATCAGCTCTACCACATCAGCTTCACCACATCATCCTCACCACATCAGCCTCACCACATCATCTTCACCACATCAGCCTCACCACATCTGCTCCACCACATCAACTTCAAGACATCAGCCTCACCACATCAGCTCCACCACATCAACCTCACCACATCAGCTTTACCACATCAGCCTCACCACATCACCTCCACCACATCAGCCCCACCACATCAGCTTCACCACATCATCCTCACCACATCAGCCTCACCACATCATCCTCACCACATCAGCCTCACCACGTCTGCTCCACCACATCAACTTCAAGACATCAGCCTCACCACATCAGCTCCACCACATCAACCTCACCACATCAGCTTTACCACATCAGCCTCACCACATCAGCTTCACCACATCAGCCTCACCACATCAGCCTCACCACATCAGCTCCACCACATCAGCCTCACCACATCAGCTTCACCACATCAGCCTCACCACATCAGCTTCACCACATCAGCCTCACCACATCAGCTTCACCACATCAGCCCCACCACATCAGCTCCACCACATCAGCCCCACCACATCAGCCCCACCACATCAGCCCCACCACATCAGCTCCACCACATCATCCTCACCACATCAGCCTCACCACATCAGCCTCACCACATCAGCTCCACCACATCAGCTTCACCACATCAGCTCCACCACATCAGCCCCACCACATCAGCCACACCACATCAGTCCCACCTCATCAGCCCCACCACATCAGCCCCACCACATCAGCCCCACCACATCAGCCCCTCCACATCGCCCCACCACATCAGCTCCACCACATCATCCTCACCACATCAACCTCACCACATCAGCCTCACCACATCAGCTTCACCACATGAGCTCCACCACATCAGCCCACCACATCAGCCCACCACATCAGCTCCACCACATCAGCTCCACCACATTAGCCCCACCTCATCAGCCCCACCACATCAGCCACACCACATCAGCCCCACCTCATCAGCCCCACCACATCAGCTCCACCACATCAGCTTCACCACATCAGCTCCACCACATCAGCTCCACCACATCAGCTTCACCACATCAGCTCCACCACATCAGCCCACTACATCAGCCCCACTACATCAGCCCCACCACATCAGCCCCACCACATCAGCCCTACCACATCAGCTCCACCACATCAGCTCCACCACATCAGCTCCACCACATCAGCTCCACCACATCAGCTCCACCACATCAGCTTCACCACATCAGCTCCACAACATCAGCTCCTCCACATCAGCTCCACCACATCAGCTCCACCACCTCAGTTCCACCACATCAGCTTCACCACATCAGCTCCACCACATCAGCCCCACCACATCAGCCCCACCACCTCAGCTCCACCACATCAGCTTCACCACATCAGCTCCAACACATCAGCTCCACCACATCAGCCTCACCACATCAGCTCCAACACATCAGCCCCACCTCATCAGCCCCACCACATCAGCTTCACCACATTAGCTTCACCACATCAGCTTCACCACATCAGCTCCAACACATCAGCTCCACCACATCAGCCCCACCACATCAGCTCCGCCACATCAGCCCCACCACCTCAGCTCCAACACATCAGCTCCACCACATCAGCCTCACCACATCAGCTCCAACACATCAGCTTCACCACATCAGCCTCACCACATAATCTCCAACACATCAGCTTCACCACATCAGCTTCACCACATCAGCTCCAACACATCAGCTTCACCACATCAGCCTCACCACATCAGCTCCAACACATCAGCTTCACCACATCAGCTTCACCACATCAGCTCCAACGCATCAGCTTCACCACATCAGCTCCACCACATCAGCTCCACCACATCAGCCCCACCTCATCAGCCCCACCACATCAGCCCCACCACATCAGCCCCACCTCATCAGCCCCACCACATCAGCTCCACCACATCAGCTCCACCACATCAGCTTCACCATATCAGCCCCACCACATCAGCCCCACCACATCAGCTCCACCACATCAGCTTCACCACATCAGCTCCACCACATCAGCTCCACCACATCAGCTTCACCACATCAGCTCCAACACATCAGCCCCACCACATCAGCTCCACCACATCAGCTTCACCACATCAGCTTCACCACATCAGCTCCACCACATCAGCTCCACCACATCAGCTTCACCACATCAGCTCCAACACATCAGCTTCACCACATCAGCTTCACCACATCAGCCCCACCACATCAGCCCCACCACATCAGCTCCAACACATCAGCTCCAACACATCAGCTTCACCACATCAGCTCCAACACATCAGCTCCAGCACATCAGCCCCACCACATCAGCTCCACCACATCAGCCCCACCACCTCAGCTCCACCACATCAGCTCCACCACATCAGCCCCACCACATCAGCCCCACGACATCAGCTCCAACACATCAGCTCCAACACATCAGCTTCACCACATCAGCTCAACCACATCAGCCCCACCACATCAGCTCCACCACATCAGCCCCACCACCTCAGCTCCACCACATCAGCTCCACCACATCAGCTCCACCACCTCTGCTCCACCACATCAGCTTCACCACATCAGCCTCACCACATCAGCCCCACCCCACCAGCTCCACCACATCAGCTTCCCCACATCAGCTCCACCACACCAGCTTCACCACATCAGCCCACCACATCAGCCCCACCATATCAGCCTCACCACATCAGCTCCACCACACCAGCTCCAACACATCAGCTCCACCACACCAGCTTCACCACATCAGCCCACCACATCGGCTCCACCACATCAGCCCCACCACATCAGCTTCACCACACCAGCTCCAACACATCAGCTCCACCACACCAGCTCCAACACATCAGCTCCACCACACCAGCTCCAACACATCAGCTTCATCACACCAGCTCCACCACATCAGCCCCACCTCATCAGCCCACCACATCAGCTAAACCACATCAGCTCCAACACATCATCTCCACCACATCAGCTCCAACACATCAGCTTCACCACATCAGCTCCACCACATCAGCTTCACCACATCAGCTCCACCACATCAGCTCCAACACATCAGCTTCACCACATCAGCTCCACCACATCAGCTTCACCAAATCAGCTCCACCACATCAGCTCCACCACATCAGCTTCACCACATAAGCTCCACCACATCAGCTCCACCACATCAGCTCCACCACATCAGCTTCACTACATCAGCTCCACCACATCAGCCCCACCACATCAGCCCCACCACATCAGCTCCACCACATCAGCTCCACCACATCAGCTTCACCACATCAGCTCCACCACACCAGCCCCACCACATCAGCTCCACCACATCAGCCCCACCACATCAGCTCCATCACATCAGCTCCAACACATCAGCTCCACCACATCAGCTTCACCACATCAGCTCCACCACATGAGCTCCACCACATGAGCTTCACCACATCAGCTCCACCACATCAGCTCCAACACATCAGCTTCACCACATCAGCTCCACCACACCAGCCCCAACACATCAGCTCCACCACATCAGCCCCACCACATCAGCTCCACCACATCAGCTCCACCACATCAGCTCCACCACATCAGCTCCACCACATCAGCCCCACCACATCAGCCCCACCACATCAGCTCCACCACATCAGCTCCACCACATCAGCTCCAACACATTAGCTTCACCACATCAGCTCCACCACACCAGCCCACCACATCAGCTCCACCACATCAGCTCCACCACATCAGCTCCACCACATCAGCCCCACCACATCAGCTCCACCACACCAGCTTCACCACATCAGCTCCACCACATCAGCTCCACCACACCAGCTTCACCTCATCAGCCCCACCACATAAGCTCCACCACATCAGCTTCACCTCATCAGCCCCACCACATCAGTTCCACCACATCAGCTTCACCACATCAGCTTCACCACATCACTTCCACCACATCAGCTCCACCACATCAGCCCCACCTCATCAGCCCCACCACATCAGCCCCACCACATCAGCCCCACCTCATCAGCCCCACCACATCAGCTCCACCACATCAGCTCCACCACATCAGCCCCACCTCATCAGCCCCACCACATCAGCCCCACCACATCAGCCCCACCACATCAGCTTCACCACATCAGCTTCACCACATCAGCTTCACCACATCAGCTCCAACACATCAGCTCCACCACATTAGCCCCACCACATCATCTCCGCCACATCAGCCCCACCACCTCAGCTCCAACACATCAGCTCCACCACATCAGCCTCACCACATCAGCTCCAACACATCAGCTTCACCACATCAGCCTCACCACATCATCTCCAACACATCAGCTTCACCACATCAGCTTCACCACATCAGCTCCAACACATCAGCTTCACCACATCAGCCTTACCACATCAGCTCCAACACATCAGCTTCACCACATCAGCTTCACCACATCAGCTCCAACACATCAGCTTCTCCACATCAGCTCCACCACATCAGCTCCACCACATCAGCCCCACCTCATCAGGCCCACCACATCAGCCCCACCACATCAGCCCCACCTCATCAGCCCCACCACATCAGCTCCACCACATCAGCTCCACCACATCAGCTTCACCACATCAGCCCCACCACATCAGCCCCACCACATCAGCCCCACCTCATCAGCCCCACCACATCAGCTCCACCACATCAGCTTCACCACATCAGCTCCACCACATCAGCTCCACCACATCAGCTTCACCACATCAGCTCCAACACATCAGCCCCACCACATCAGCTCCACCACATCAGCTTCACCACATCAGCTTCACCACATCAGCTCCACCACATCAGCTCCACCACATCAGCTTCACCACTTCAGCTCCAACACATCAGCTTCACCACATCAGCCCCACCACATCAGCCCCACCACATCAGCTCCAACACATCAGCTCCAACACATCAGCTTCACCACATCAGCTCCAACACATCAGCTCCACCACATCAGCCCCACCACATCAGCTCCACCACATCAGCCCCACCACCTCAGCTCCACCACATCAGCTCCACCACATCAGCCCCACCACATCAGCCCCACCACATCAGCTCCAACACATCAGCTTCACCACATCAGCTTCACCACATCAGCTCCACCACATCAGCCCCACCACATCAGCTCCACCACATCAGCCCCACCACCTCAGGTCCACCACATCAGCTCCACCACATCAGCTCCACCACCTCTGCTCCACCACATCAGCTTCACCACATCAGCCTCACCACATCAGCCCCACCCCATCAGCTCCACCACATCAGCTTCCCCACATCAGCTCCACCACACCAGCTTCACCACATCAGCCCACCACATCAGCCCCACCATATCAGCCTCACCACATCAGCTCCACCACACCAGCTCCAACACATCTGCTCCACCACACCAGCTTCACCACATCAGCCCACCACATCAGCTCCACCACATCAGCCCCACCACATCAGCTTCACCACACCAGCTCCAACACATCAGCTCCACCACACCAGCTTCACCACATCAGCCCACCACATCAGCTCCACCACAGCAGCCCCACCCCATCAGCTCCACCACATCAGCTTCCCCACATCAGCTCCACCACACCAGCTTCACCACATCAGCCCACCACATCAGCCCCACCATATCAGCCTCACCACATCAGCTCCACCACACCAGCTCCAACACATCAGCTCCACCACACCAGCTCCAACACATCAGCTTCACCACACCAGCTCCACCACATCAGCCCCACCTCATCAGCCCACCACATCAGCTCCACCACATCAGCTCCAACACATCATCTCCACCACATCAGCTTCAACACATCAGCTTCACCACATCAGCTCCACCACATCAGCTTCACCACATCAGCTCCACCACATCAGCTCCAACACATCAGCTTCACCAAATCAGCTCCACCACATCATCTCCACCACATCAGCTTCACCACATAAGCTCCACCACATCAGCTCCACCACATCAGCTCCACCACATCAGCTTCACTACATCAGCTCCACCACATCAGCTTCACTACATCAGCTCCACCTTATCAGCCCCACCACATCAGCCCCACCACATCAGCTCCACCACATCAGCTCCACCACATCAGCTTCACCACATCAGCTCCACCACACCAGCCCCACCACATCAGCCCCACCACATCAGCTCCATCACATCAGCTCCATCACATCAGCTCCACCACATCAGCTTCACCACATCAGCTCCACCACATCAGCTCCACCACATCAGCTTCACCACATCAGCTCCACCACATCAGCTCCACCACATCAGCTCCACCACATCAGTTCCAACACATCAGCTTCACCACATCAGCTCCACCACACCAGCCCCAACACATCAGCTCCACCACATCAGCCCCACCACATCAGCTCCACCACATCAGCTCCACCACATCAGCTCCACCACATCAGCTCCACCACATCTGCCCCACCACATCAGCCCCACCACATCAGCTCCACTACATCAGCTCCACCACATCAGCTCCAACACATCAGCTTCACCACATCAGCTCCACCACACCAGCCCCACCACATCAGCTCCACCACATCAGCTACACCACATCAGCCCCACCACATCAGCTCCACCACACCAGCTTCACCACATCAGCTCCACCACATCAGCTCCACCACATCAGCTTCACCTCATCAGCCCCACCACATCAGCTCCACCACATCAGCTTCACCTCATCAGCCCCACCATATCAGCTCCACCACATCAGCTTCACCACATCAGCTTCACCACATCAGCTCCAACACATCAGCTTCACCACATCACTTCCACCACATCAGCTCCACCACATCAGCCCCACCTCATCAGCCCCACCACATCAGCCCCACCACATCAGCCCCACCTCATCAGCCCCACCACATCAGCTCCACCACATCAGCTCCACCACATCAGCTTCACCACATCAGCCCCACCACATCAGCCCCACCACATCAGCCCCACCTCATCAGCCCCCCCACATCAGCTCCACCACATCAGCTTCACCACATAAGCTCCACGACATCAGCTCCACCACATCAGCTTCACCACATCCGCTCCAACACATCAGCCCCACCACATCAGCTCCACCACATCAGCTTCACCACATAAGCTCCACCACATCAGCTCCACCACATCAGCTTCACCACATCAGCTCCAACACATCAGCTTCACCACATCAGCTTCACCACATCAGCCCCACCACATCAGCCCCACCACATCAGCTCCAACACATCAGCTCCAACACATCAGCTTCACCACATCAGCTCCAACACATCAGCTCCACCACATCAGCCCCACCACATCAGCTCCACCACATCAGCCCCACCACCTCAGCTCCACCACATCAGCTCCACCACATCAGCCCCACCACATCAGCCCCACGACATAAGCTCCAACACATCAGCTCCAACACATCAGCTTCACCACATCAGCTTCACCACATCAGCTCCACAACATCAGCTCCACCACATCAGCTCCACCACATCAGCCCCACCACATCAGCTCCACCACATCAGCCCCACCACCTCAGCTCCACCACATCAGCTCCACCACATCAGCTCCACCACCTCAGCTCCACCACATCAGCTTCACCACATCAGCCTCACCACATCAGCCCCACCCCATCAGCTCCACCACATCAGCTTCCCCACATCATTTCCACCACACCAGCTTCACCACATCAGCCCACCACATCAGCCTCACCACATCAGCTCCACCACACCAGCTCCAACACATCAGCTCCACCACACCAGCTTCACCGCATCAGCCCACCACATCAGCTCCACCACATCAGCCCCACCACATCAGCTTCACCACACCAGCTCCAACACATCAGCTCCACCAAACCAGCTCCAACACATCAGCTTCACCACATCAGCCCCACCTCATCAGCCCACCACATCAGCTCCACCACATCAGCTCCAACACATCATCTCCACCACATCAGCTCCAACACATCAGCTTCACCACATCAGCTCCACCACATCAACTTCACCACATCAGCTCCACCACATCAGCTCCAACACATCAGCTTCACCACATCAGCTCCACCACATCAGCCCCACCACATCAGCTCCACCACATCAGCTCAACCACATCAGCTCCACCACATCAGCTCCACCACATCAGCCCCACCACATCAGCCCCACCACATCAGCTCCACCACATCAGCTCCACCACATCAGCTCCAACACATCAGCTTCACCACATCAGCTCCACCACACCAGCCCCACCACATCAGCTCCACCACATCAGCTCCACCACATCAGCCCCACCACATCAGCTCCACCACACCAGCTTCACCACATCAGCACCACCACATCAGCTCCACCACATCAGCTTCACCTCATCAGCCCCACCACATCAGCTCCACCACATCAGCTTTACCTCATCAGCCTCACCACATCAGCTCCACCACATCAGCTTCACCACATCAGCTCCACCACATCAGCTCCACCACATCAGCCCACCATATCAGCCCCACCACATCAGCTTCACCACATCAGCTCCACCACATCAGCTTCACCACATCAGCTCCACCACATCATCCCCACCACATCAGCGCCACCACATCAGCTCCACCACATCAGCTCCACCACATCAGCCCACCACATCAGCCCCACCACACGAGCTTCACCACATCAGCCCACCACATCAGATTCACCAAATCAGCCTCACCACATCAGCTCCACCCCATCAGCTCCAACACATCAGCTTCACCACATCAGCCCACCACATCAGCCCCACCACACCAGCTTCACCACATCTGCCCACCACATCAGCTTCACCACATCAGCCTCACCACATCAGCTCCACCACATCAGCTCCAACACATCAGCTTCACCACATCATCTCCACCACATCAGCCTCACCACATCAGCTTCCCCACACCAGCTCCACCACATCAGCCCCACCACATCAGCCCCACCACATCAGCCCCACCATCATCAGCCCCACCACATCAGCTCCACCACATCAGCTTCACCACATCAGCTCCACCACATCAGCTCCACCACATCAGCTCCACCACATCAGCTTCACCACATCAGCTCCACCACATCAGCTTCACCACATCAGCTCCACCACATCAGCTCCACCACATCAGCTTCACCACATCATCTCCAACACATCAGCTCCACCACATCAGCTCCACCACATCAGCTCCAACACATCAGCTCCACCACATCAGCTTCACCACATCAGCTCCACCACATCAGCTCCACCACATCAGCTTCACCACATCAGCTCCACTACATCAGCTCCACCACATCAGCCTCACCACATCAGCTCCACCACATCAGCTTCACCACATCATCTCCAACACATCAGCTCCACCACATCAGCTCCACCACATCAGCTCCAACACATCAGCTCCACCACATCAGCTTCACCACATCAGCTCCACCACATCAGCTTCACCACATCATCTCCAACACATCAGCCCCACCTCATCAGCCCCACCACATCAGCTCCACCACATCAGCTTCACCACATCATCTCCAACACATCAGCCCCACCTCATCAGCCCCACCACATCAGCTCCACCACATCAGCCTCACCACATCAGCTCCACCACATCAGCTTCACCACATCAGCTCCACCACATCAGCTTCACCACATCAGCCCCACCACATCAGCCCCACCTCATCAGCCCCACCACATCAGCTCCAACACATCAGCCTCACCACATCAGCTCCACCACATCAGCCCCACCTCATCAGCCCCACCACATCAGCTCCACCACATCAGCTTCACCACATCAGCTCCACCACATCAGCTTCACCACATCAGCTCCACCACATCAGCTTCACCACATCAGCCCCACCACATCAGCCCCACCTCATCAGCCCCACCACATCAGCTCCAACACATCAGCCTCACCACATCAGCCCAACCACATCAGCCCCACCTCATCAGCCCTACCACATCAGCTCCACCACATCAGCTTCACCACATCAGCTCCACCACATCAGCTCCACCACATCAGCTTCACCACATCAGCTCCACCACATCAGCTTCACCACATCAGCTCCACCACATCAGCTTCACCACATCAGCTCCACCACATCAGCCTCACCACATCAGCTCCACCACACCAGCTCCAACACATCAGCTCCACCACACCAGCTTCACCACATCAGCCCACCACATCAGCTCCACCACATCAGCCCCACCACATCAGCTTCACCACACCAGCTCCAACACATCAGCTCCACCACACCAGCTCCAACACATCAGCTCCACCACACCAGCTCCAACACATCAGCTTCACCACACCAGCTCCACCACATCAGCCCCACCTCATCAGCCCACCACATCAGCTCCACCACATCAGCTCCAACACATCATCTCCACCACATCAGCTCCAACACATCAGCTTCACCACATCAGCTCCACCACATCAGCTTCACCACATCAGCTCCACCACATCAGCTCCAACACATCAGCTTCACCACATCAGCTCCACCACATCAGCTTCACCAAATCAGCTCCACCACATCAGCTCCACCACATCAGCTTCACCACATAAGCTCCACCACATCAGCTCCACCACATCAGCTCCACCACATCAGCTTCACTACATCAGCTCCACCACATCAGCCCCACCACATCAGCCCCACCACATGAGCTCCACCACATCAGCTCCACCACATCAGCTTCACCACATCAGCACCACCACACCAGCCCCACCACATCAGCTCCACCACATCAGCCCCACCACATCAGCTCCATCACATCAGCTCCAACACATCAGCTCCACCACATCAGCTTCACCACATCAGCTCCTCCACATCAGCTCCACCACATCAGCTTCACCACAGAGGCTCCACCACATCAGCTCCACCACATCAGCTCCACCACATCAGCTCCAACACATCAGCTTCACCACATCAGCTCCACCACACCAGCCCCAACACATCAGCTCCACCACATCAGCCCCACCACATCAGCTCCACCACATCAGCTCCACCACATCAGCTCCACCACATCAGCTCCACCACATCAGCTCCACCACACCAGCCCCAACACATCAGCTCCACCACATCAGCCCCACCACATCAGCTCCACCACATCAGCTCCACCACATCAGCTTCACCACATCAGCTCCACCACATCAGCTTCACCAAATCAGCTCCAACACATCAGCTCCACCACATCAGCTTCACCACATCATCTCCACCACATCAGCTCCACCACATCAGCTCCAACACATCAGCTCCACCACATCAGCTTCACCACATCAGCTCCACCACATCAGCTCCACCACATCAGCTTCACCACATCAGCTCCACTACATCAGCTCCACCACATCAGCCTCACCACATCAGCTCCACCACATCAGCTTCACCACATCATCTCCAACACATCAGCTCCACCACATCAGCACCACCACATCAGCTCCAACACATCAGCTCCACCACATCAGCTTCACCACATCAGCTCCACCACATCAGCTTCACCACATCATCTCCAACACATCAGCCCCACCTCATCAGCCCCACCACATCAGCTCCACCACATCAGCTTCACCACATCATCTCCAACACATCAGCCCCACCTCATCAGCCCCACCACATCAGCTCCACCATATCAGCCTCACAACATCAGCTCCACCACATCAGCTTCACGACATCAGCTCCACCTCATCAGCTTCACCACATCAGCCCCACCACATCAGCCCCACCTCATCAGCCCCACCACATCAGCTTCAACACATCAGCCTCACCACATCAGCTCCACCACATCAGCCCCACCTCATCAGCCCCACCACATCAGCTCCACCACATCAGCTTCACCACATCAGCTCCACCACATCAGCTTCACCACATCAGCTCCACCACATCAGCTTCACCACATCAGCCCCACCACATCAGCCCCACCTCATCAGCCCCACCACATCAGCTCCAACACATCAGCCTCACCACATCAGCCCAACCACATCAGCCCCACCTCATCAGCCCTACCACATCAGCTCCACCACATCAGCTTCACCACATCAGCTCCACCACATCAGCTCCACCACATCAGCTTCACCACATCAGCTCCACCACATCAGCTTCACCACATCAGCTCCACCACATCAGCTTCACCACATCAGCTCCACCACATCAGCCTCACCACATCAGCTCCACCACACCAGCTCCAACACATCAGCTCCACCACACCAGCTTCACCACATCAGCCCACCACATCAGCTCCACCACATCAGCCCCACCACATCAGCTTCACCACACCAGCTCCAACACATCAGCTCCACCACACCAGCTCCAACACATCAGCTCCACCACACCAGCTCCAACACATCAGCTTCACCACACCAGCTCCACCACATCAGCCCCACCTCATCAGCCCACCACATCAGCTCCACCACATCAGCTCCAACACATCATCTCCACCACATCAGCTCCAACACATCAGCTTCACCACATCAGCTCCACCACATCAGCTTCACCACATCAGCTCCACCACATCAGCTCCAACACATCAGCTTCACCACATCAGCTCCACCACATCAGCTTCACCAAATCAGCTCCACCACATCAGCTCCACCACATCAGCTTCACCACATAAGCTCCACCACATCAGCTCCACCACATCAGCTCCACCACATCAGCTTCACTACATCAGCTCCACCACATCAGCCCCACCACATCAGCCCCACCACATGAGCTCCACCACATCAGCTCCACCACATCAGCTTCACCACATCAGCTCCACCACACCAGCCCCACCACATCAGCTCCACCACATCAGCCCCACCACATCAGCTCCATCACATCAGCTCCAACACATCAGCTCCACCACATCAGCTTCACCACATCAGCTCCTCCACATCAGCTCCACCACATCAGCTTCACCACATCAGCTCCACCACATCAGCTCCACCACATCAGCTCCACCACATCAGCTCCAACACATCAGCTTCACCACATCAGCTCCACCACACCAGCCCCAACACATCAGCTCCACCACATCAGCCCACCACATCAGCTCCACCACATCAGCTCCACCACATCAGCTCCACCACATCAGCTCCACCACATCAGCTCCACCACACCAGCCCCAACACATCAGCTCCACCACATCAGCCCCACCACATCAGCTCCACCACATCAGCTCCACCACATCAGCTCCACCACATCAGCTCCACCACATCTGCCCCACCACATCAGCCCCACCACATCAGCTCCACAACATCAGCTCCACCATCAGCTCCAACACATCAGCTTCACCACATCAGCTCCACCACACAGCCCCACCACATCAGCTCCACCACATCAGCTCCACCACATCAGCCCCACCACATCAGCTCCACACATCAGCCACCACATCAGCTTCACCACATCAGCCTCCACCACATCAGCTCCACCACATCAGCTTCACCACATCAGCTCCCACCACATCAGCTCCACCACATCAGCTTCACCTCATCAGCCCCACCACATCAGCCTTCACCACATCAGCTCCACCACATCAGCTTCACCACATCAGCTCCAACCACATCAGCTCACCACATCAGCTTCACCACACCAGCTCCACCACATCAGCTCCACCATCATCAGCCCCACCACATCAGCCTCCACCACATCAGCTCCAACACATCAGCTCCACCACATCAGCTCCACCACATCAGCTCCACCACATCAGCTCCACCACATCAGCTTCACCACATCAGCTCCACCACATCAGCTCCACACATCAGCCCACCACATCAGCTCCACCACATCAGCCCCACCACATCAGCTCCACCACATCAGCTCCACCACATCAGCTCCACCACATAAGCTCCACCACATCAGCTCCACCACATCAGCTCACCACATCAGCTCCACCACATCAGCTCCACCACATCAGCTCCACCACATCAGCTCACCACATAAGCTCCACCACATCAGCTCCACCACATCAGCTTCACCACATCAGCTCCAACACATCAGCTTCACCACATCAGCTTCACCACATCAGCCCCACCACATCAGCCCACCACATCAGCTCCAACACATCAGCTCCAACACATCAGCTTCACCACATCAGCTCCAACACATCAGCTCCACCACATCAGCCCCACCACATCAGCTCCACCACATCAGCCCCACCACCTCAGCTCCACCACATCAGCTCCACCACATCAGCCCCACCACATCAGCCCCACGACATCAGCTCCAACACATCAGCTCCAACACATCAGCTTCACCACATCAGCTTCACCACATCAGCTCCACCACATCAGCTCCACCACATCAGCTCCACCACATCAGCCCCACCACATCAGCTCCACCACATCAGCCCCACCACCTCAGCTCCACCACATCAGCTCCACCATATCAGCTCCACCACCTCAGCTCCACCACATCAGCTTCACCACATCAGCCTCACCACATCAGCCCCACCCCATCAGCTCCACCACATCAGCTTCCCCACATCATTTCCACCACACCAGCTTCACCACATCAGCCCACCACATCAGCCCCACCACATCAGCCTCACCACATCAGCTCCACCACACCAGCTCCAACACATCAGCTCCACCACACCAGCTTCACCACATCAGCTCCACCACATCAGCCCCACCACATCAGCTTCACCACACCAGCTCCAACACATCAGCTCCACCAAACCAGCTCCAACACATCAGCTCCACCACACCAGCTCCAACACATCAGCTTCACCACATCAGCCCCACCTCATCAGCCCTCCACATCAGCTCCACCACATCAGCTCCAACACATCATCTCCACCACATCAGCTCCAACACATCAGCTTCACCACATCAGTTCCACCACATCAGCTTCACCACATCAGCTCCACCACATCAGCTCCAACACATCAGCTTCACCACATCAGCTCCACCACATCAGCCCCACCACATCAGCTCCACCACATCAGCTCAACCACATCAGCTCCACCACATCACCTCCACCACATCAGCCCCACCACGTCAGCCCCACCACATCAGCTCCACCACATCAGCTCCACCACATCAGCTCCAACACATCAGCTTCACCACATCAGCTCCACCACACCAGCCCCACCACATCAGCTCCACCACATCAGCTCCACCACATCAGCCCCACCACATCAGCTCCACCACACCAGCTTCACCACATCAGCTCCACCACATCAGCTCCACCACATCAGCTTCACCTCATCAGCCCCACCACATCAGCTCCACCACATCAGCTTTACCTCATCAGCCTCACCACATCAGCTCCACCACATCAGCTTCACCACATCAGCTCCACCACATCAGCTCCACCACATCAGCCCACCATATCAGCCCCACCACATCAGCTTCACCACATCAGCTCCACCACATCAGCTTCACCACATCAGCTCCACCACATCATCCCCACCACATCAGCGCCACCACATCAGCTCCACCACATCAGCTCCACCACATCAGCCCACCACATCAGCCCCACCACACGAGCTTCACCACATCAGCCCACCACATCAGATTCACCAAATCAGCCTCACCACATCAGCTCCACCCCATCAGCTCCAACACATCAGCTTCACCACATCAGCCCACCACATCAGCCCCACCACACCAGCTTCACCACATCTGCCCACCACATCAGCTTCACCACATCAGCCTCACCACATCAGCTCCACCACATCAGCTCCAACACATCAGCTTCACCACATCATCTCCACCACATCAGCCTCACCACATCAGCTTCCCCACACCAGCTCCACCACATCAGCCCCACCTCATCAGCCCCACCACATCAGCCCCACCTCATCAGCCCCACCACATCAGCTCCACCACATCAGCTTCACCACATCAGCCCCACCACATCAGCTCCACCACATCAGCTCCACCACTTCAGCTTCACCACATCAGCTCCACCACTTCAGCTTCACCACATCAGCTCCACCACATCAGCTTAACCACATCAGCTCCAACACATCAGCTCCACCACATCAGCTTCACCACATCATCTCCAACACATCAGCTCCACCACATCAGCTCCACCACATCAGCTCCAACACATCAGCTCCACCACATCAGCTTCACCACATCAGCTCCACCACATCAGCTCCACCACATCAGCTTCACCACATCAGCTCCACTACATCAGCTCCACCACATCAGCCTCACCACATCAGCTCCACCACATCAGCTTCCCCACATCATCTCCAACACATCAGCTCCACCACATCAGCTCCACCACATCAGCTCCAACACATCAGCTCCACCACATCAGCTTCACCACATCAGCTCCACCACATCAGCTTCACCACATCATCTCCAACACATCAGCCCCACCTCATCAGCCCCACCACATCAGCTCCACCACATCAGCTTCACCACATCATCTCCAACACATCAGCCCCACCTCATCAGCCCCACCACATCAGCTCCACCATATCAGCCTCACCACATCAGCTCTACCACATCAGCTTCACCACATCAGCTCCACCACATCAGCTTCACCACATCAGCCCCACCACATCAGCCCCACCTCATCAGCCCCACCACATCAGCTCCAACACATCAGCCTCACCACATCAGCTCCACCACATCAGCCCCACCTCATCAGCCCCACCACATCAGCTCCACCACATCAGCTTCACCACATCAGCTCCACCACATCAGCTTCACCACGTCAGCTCCACCACATCAGCTTCACCACATCAGCCCCACCACATCAGCCCCACCTCATCAGCCCCACCACATCAGCTCCAACACATCAGCCTCACCACATCAGCCCCACCACATCAGCCCCACCTCATCAGCCCTACCACATCAGCTCCACCACATCAGCTTCACCACATCAGCTCCACCACATCAGCTCCACCACATCAGCTTCACCACATCAGCTCCACCACATCAGCTTCACCACATCAGCTCCACCACATCAGCTTCACCACATCAACTCCACCACATCAGCCTCACCACATCAGCTCCACCACACCAGCTCCAACACATCAGCTCCACCACACCAGCTTCACCACATCAGCCCACCACATCAGCTCCACCACATCAGCCCCACCACATCAGCTTCACCACACCAGCTCCAACACATCAGCTCCACCACACCAGCTCCAACACATCAGCTCCACCACACCAGCTCCAACACATCAGCTTCACCACACCAGCTCCACCACATCAGCCCCACCTCATCAGCCCACCACATCAGCTCCACCACATCAGCTCCAACACATCATCTCCACCACATCAGCTCCAACACATCAGCTTCACCACATCAGCTCCACCACATCAGCTTCACCACATCAGCTCCACCACATCAGCTCCAACACATCAGCTTCACCACATCAGCTCCACCACATCAGCTTCACCAAATCAGCTCCACCACATCAGCTCCACCACATCAGCTTCACCACATAAGCTCCACCACATCAGCTCCACCACATCAGCTCCACCACATCAGCTTCACTACATCAGCTCCACCACATCAGCCCCACCACATCAGCCCCACCACATCAGCTCCACCACATCAGCTCCACCACATCAGCTTCACCACATCAGCTCCACCACACCAGCCCCACCACATCAGCTCCACCACATCAGCCCCACCACATCAGCTCCATCACATCAGCTCCAACACATCAGCTCCACCACATCAGCTTCACCACATCAGCTCCTCAACATCAGCTCCACCACATCAGCTTCACCACATCAGCTCCACCACATCAGCTCCACCACATCAGCTCCACCACATCAGCTCCAACACATCAGCTTCACCACATCAGCTCCACCACACCAGCCCCAACACATCAGCTCCACCACATCAGCCCCACCACATCAGCTCCACCACATCAGCTCCACCACATCAGCTCCACCACATCAGCTCCACCACATCAGCTCCACCACACCAGCCCCAACACATCAGCTCCACCACATCAGCCCCACCACATCAGCTCCACCACATCAGCTCCACCACATCAGCTCCACCACATCAGCTCCACCACATCTGCCCCACCACATCAGCCCCACCACATCAGCTCCACCACATCAGCTCCACCACATCAGCTCCAACACATCAGCTTCACCACATCAGCTCCACCACACCAGCCCCACCACACCAGCTCCACCACATCAGCCCCACCACATCAGCTCCACCACACCAGCTTCAATACATCAGCTCCACCACATCAGCTCCACCACATCAGCTTCACCTCATCAGCCCCACCACATCAGCTCCACCACATCAGCTTCACCTCATCAGCCCCACCATATCAGCTCCACCACATCAGCTTCACCACATCAGCTTCACCACATCAGCTCCAACACATCAGCTTCACCACATCACTTCCACCACACCAGCTCCACCACATCAGCCCCACCTCATCAGCCCCACCACATCAGCCCCACCACATCAGCCCCACCTCATCAGCCCCACCACATCAGCTCCACCACATCAGCTCCACCACATCAGCTTCACCACATCAGCCCCACCACATCAGCCCCACCACATCAGCCCCACCTCATCAGCCCCACCACATCAGCTCCACCACATCAGCTTCACCACATAAGCTCCACCACATCAGCTCCACCACATCAGCTTCACCACATCAGCTCCAACACATCAGCTCCACCACATCAGCTCCAACACATCAGCTTCACCACATCAGCTCCACCACATCAGCCCCACCACATCAGCTCCACCACATCAGCTCAACCACATCAGCTCCACCACATCACCTCCACCACATCAGCCCCACCACGTCAGCCCCACCACATCAGCTCCACCACATCAGCTCCACCACATCAGCTCCAACACATCAGCTTCACCACATCAGCTCCACCACACCAGCCCCACCACATCAGCTCCACCACATCAGCTCCACCACATCAGCCCCACCACATCAGCTCCACCACACCAGCTTCACCACATCAGCTCCACCACATCAGCTCCACCACATCAGCTTCACCTCATCAGCCCCACCACATCAGCTCCACCACATCAGCTTTACCTCATCAGCCTCACCACATCAGCTCCACCACATCAGCTTCACCACATCAGCTCCACCACATCAGCTCCACCACATCAGCCCACCATATCAGCCCCACCACATCAGCTTCACCACATCAGCTCCACCACATCAGCTTCACCACATCAGCTCCACCACATCATCCCCACCACATCAGCGCCACCACATCAGCTCCACCACATCAGCTCCACCACATCAGCCCACCACATCAGCCCCACCACACGAGCTTCACCACATCAGCCCACCACATCAGATTCACCAAATCAGCCTCACCACATCAGCTCCACCCCATCAGCTCCAACACATCAGCTTCACCACATCAGCCCACCACATCAGCCCCACCACACCAGCTTCACCACATCTGCCCACCACATCAGCTTCACCACATCAGCCTCACCACATCAGCTCCACCACATCAGCTCCAACACATCAGCTTCACCACATCATCTCCACCACATCAGCCTCACCACATCAGCTTCCCCACACCAGCTCCACCACATCAGCCCCACCTCATCAGCCCCACCACATCAGCCCCACCTCATCAGCCCCACCACATCAGCTCCACCACATCAGCTTCACCACATCAGCCCCACCACATCAGCTCCACCACATCAGCTCCACCACTTCAGCTTCACCACATCAGCTCCACCACTTCAGCTTCACCACATCAGCTCCACCACATCAGCTTAACCACATCAGCTCCAACACATCAGCTCCACCACATCAGCTTCACCACATCATCTCCAACACATCAGCTCCACCACATCAGCTCCACCACATCAGCTCCAACACATCAGCTCCACCACATCAGCTTCACCACATCAGCTCCACCACATCAGCTCCACCACATCAGCTTCACCACATCAGCTCCACTACATCAGCTCCACCACATCAGCCTCACCACATCAGCTCCACCACATCAGCTTCCCCACATCATCTCCAACACATCAGCTCCACCACATCAGCTCCACCACATCAGCTCCAACACATCAGCTCCACCACATCAGCTTCACCACATCAGCTCCACCACATCAGCTTCACCACATCATCTCCAACACATCAGCCCCACCTCATCAGCCCCACCACATCAGCTCCACCACATCAGCTTCACCACATCATCTCCAACACATCAGCCCCACCTCATCAGCCCCACCACATCAGCTCCACCATATCAGCCTCACCACATCAGCTCTACCACATCAGCTTCACCACATCAGCTCCACCACATCAGCTTCACCACATCAGCCCCACCACATCAGCCCCACCTCATCAGCCCCACCACATCAGCTCCAACACATCAGCCTCACCACATCAGCTCCACCACATCAGCCCCACCTCATCAGCCCCACCACATCAGCTCCACCACATCAGCTTCACCACATCAGCTCCACCACATCAGCTTCACCACGTCAGCTCCACCACATCAGCTTCACCACATCAGCCCCACCACATCAGCCCCACCTCATCAGCCCCACCACATCAGCTCCAACACATCAGCCTCACCACATCAGCCCCACCACATCAGCCCCACCTCATCAGCCCTACCACATCAGCTCCACCACATCAGCTTCACCACATCAGCTCCACCACATCAGCTCCACCACATCAGCTTCACCACATCAGCTCCACCACATCAGCTTCACCACATCAGCTCCACCACATCAGCTTCACCACATCAACTCCACCACATCAGCCTCACCACATCAGCTCCACCACACCAGCTCCAACACATCAGCTCCACCACACCAGCTTCACCACATCAGCCCACCACATCAGCTCCACCACATCAGCCCCACCACATCAGCTTCACCACACCAGCTCCAACACATCAGCTCCACCACACCAGCTCCAACACATCAGCTCCACCACACCAGCTCCAACACATCAGCTTCACCACACCAGCTCCACCACATCAGCCCCACCTCATCAGCCCACCACATCAGCTCCACCACATCAGCTCCAACACATCATCTCCACCACATCAGCTCCAACACATCAGCTTCACCACATCAGCTCCACCACATCAGCTTCACCACATCAGCTCCACCACATCAGCTCCAACACATCAGCTTCACCACATCAGCTCCACCACATCAGCTTCACCAAATCAGCTCCACCACATCAGCTCCACCACATCAGCTTCACCACATAAGCTCCACCACATCAGCTCCACCACATCAGCTCCACCACATCAGCTTCACTACATCAGCTCCACCACATCAGCCCCACCACATCAGCCCCACCACATCAGCTCCACCACATCAGCTCCACCACATCAGCTTCACCACATCAGCTCCACCACACCAGCCCCACCACATCAGCTCCACCACATCAGCCCCACCACATCAGCTCCATCACATCAGCTCCAACACATCAGCTCCACCACATCAGCTTCACCACATCAGCTCCTCAACATCAGCTCCACCACATCAGCTTCACCACATCAGCTCCACCACATCAGCTCCACCACATCAGCTCCACCACATCAGCTCCAACACATCAGCTTCACCACATCAGCTCCACCACACCAGCCCCAACACATCAGCTCCACCACATCAGCCCCACCACATCAGCTCCACCACATCAGCTCCACCACATCAGCTCCACCACATCAGCTCCACCACATCAGCTCCACCACACCAGCCCCAACACATCAGCTCCACCACATCAGCCCCACCACATCAGCTCCACCACATCAGCTCCACCACATCAGCTCCACCACATCAGCTCCACCACATCTGCCCCACCACATCAGCCCCACCACATCAGCTCCACCACATCAGCTCCACCACATCAGCTCCAACACATCAGCTTCACCACATCAGCTCCACCACACCAGCCCCACCACATCAGCTCCACCACATCAGCCCCACCACATCAGCTCCACCACACCAGCTTCAATACATCAGCTCCACCACATCAGCTCCACCACATCAGCTTCACCTCATCAGCCCCACCACATCAGCTCCACCACATCAGCTTCACCTCATCAGCCCCACCATATCAGCTCCACCACATCAGCTTCACCACATCAGCTTCACCACATCAGCTCCAACACATCAGCTTCACCACATCACTTCCACCACACCAGCTCCACCACATCAGCCCCACCTCATCAGCCCCACCACATCAGCCCCACCACATCAGCCCCACCTCATCAGCCCCACCACATCAGCTCCACCACATCAGCTCCACCACATCAGCTTCACCACATCAGCCCCACCACATCAGCCCCACCACATCAGCCCCACCTCATCAGCCCCACCACATCAGCTCCACCACATCAGCTTCACCACATAAGCTCCACCACATCAGCTCCACCACATCAGCTTCACCACATCAGCTCCAACACATCAGCCCCACCACATCAGCTCCACCACATCAGCTTCACCACATAAGCTCCACCACATCAGCTCCACCACATCAGCTTCACCACATCAGCTCCAACACATCAGCTTCACCACATCAGCTTCACCACATCAGCCCCACCACATCAGCCCCACCACATCAGCTCCAACACATCAGCTCCAACACATCAGCTTCACCACATCAGCTCCAACACATCAGCTCCACCACATCAGCCCCTCCACATCAGCTCCACCACATCAGCCCCACCACCTCAGCTCCACCACATCAGCTCCACCACATCAGCCCCACCACATCAGCCCCACGACATCAGCTCCAACACATCAGCTCCAACACATCAGCTTCACCACATCAGCTTCACCACATCAGCTCCACCACATCAGCTCCGCCACATCAGCTCCACCACATCAGCCCCACCACATCAGCTCC